>NC_059438.1:16136806-16346806 GCF_021028975.2 Sphaerodactylus townsendi
GCAGAGGCAGGTGATGGAAAACCACCTCTGTCTCTTGTCTTGAAAACTTCACGGGGTCACCATAAGTTTATTCATTCAATTTGTACACCGCCCTCCCCACAAGGGCTCAGAGCGGCTTACAGCAGTAAGTAACATCTAAATTTGATAAAATAAATAATTAAATGATCAAAACAATTAAAACCATTAAAACCATTAAAACAGTTATAATAATTAAAATCCAATTATTCTAGTCTAATTAAAATACATTTAAATTAAATTAAAATTGACTAAAAGCTGAGTTTCAAATCAGAGTTAAAATAAGACTGGCAAAGGATGTCATTTAAAGCCGGTAGGCAATCAGGAGTTGGGCAGGCAACAAGTGTAACTGAGAATAGACAATTATAATTTCTATTTCCAGTTTATGGGCCTCACCCAAAAAGTTGACTGTGACTTGATGGCACTTTCTGCTGCCACCATGGGGCACTTACAATACTAATACAAAACTCTGTCTTTTCCTTTTGTTTCCCTCTTGGTCTTCCAGTTCTTTTTCTCTGCCCATTCTACCCCCACCCCCACCCCCACGTGGCTGCTCTCCCCAATTCATTTGCATCCTTTATGCCAGTTTTCCACCATCTTGTGCTCTTGATCAGACCTAGGCTACAGATAAGTTCTATGCTATTGACGTGACGAAATAATGCAAAGGTTACATTAAAAATGTGTAAAAGTAACAGGGAAAATTCAACTCAAGGAAATAGGAAACGGTGGGGAAAAGATAAGAGTTGCATATAGAAGCTTGGTTTGTGCAAATGAGAAGAAACATCAAAAATGGAGATGCTGATGAGAAATGCTGGAATTCTTTCTGCCTTATTGCACTTATGTATGCACACAGATTGTAGCCCTCGCTGTAGATGACCCTCGATAGAAAGAGTCAGCAGGTGTATATGCTCTGCTTATGTACAGCATACTCGGTGTGAACATTGTTCACAGGCTCAGAAAGGGCTCCGAAATTGGTATGACGTAGACTTCTTATCTTAAGAGATTTCAGGGGGCATGTAAGGACGCAAAACAACTGACTCATCTACTTGGCCTGGAGTCGTCTATCTCCAATTTCTTTCTAGGTCAACTTAAACTAAAGTCACAGACAGACACCCAAACGGAAAACTACTGAAAGTAACTTGGCAGAAGACAATGAGGCTGTCAAAACTCTTATGCACAATGGGAAAGAAAAATGAGAAGAGAGAGAAGGGGGAAAATATTTATTAGCAACTTTCCACCTATTAGAAAGCACCTTGAGTTGTCTTGGCACAAGATGTTGCCATATGGAGCAAGGTGAGACCTGTGTTAATTTTGCGCTTATCAAGAGAGTTTGTGCAATATCAACCTCTATGTTGCAGTGGGAGTTATTGACCCCATATGGCTGCAGGGATACATGGAAATTGTGCTGCTCCTTTATGGTTTTTTTTTTCCAAGGGACTCGTTATTCTCTCCAAAAGTCCTCGAATGATTTTATTGCTGAGTGCTGTTCTACACAAACTGGTGAGACTAGGTTGTCTGCTATGGTAGGCAGCCTCCTGCTCCCAGCCACTGGGCTCCCACTGCAAAATGCTAATGACTTGAATTTTTCGGTATACCCGAATAAACCCAAATAAATTCAGGTATACCGAATCAGGGATTCGGCTAATTCAGCCATACTGATAATTTGACAGCCGAATCAAGGCAAATCCGAATTTTCCTGAATTCTTTTCAATATTGCTCAAGCGTAATACATATCTGGACGTGATGTCACCATTGTATGACACTGTAAGAATTTCCCAGATTGCTGGTAACGACCATAGGGATTTGTGAAATTCCTAAAGCATCATGAAATGCAGTGATGGCAATTTCTAGAGTCCCAGCCCTCCAAATCTCCAGGGATTGCCAGCCAAAGAGTTGCCAATTTTGCAACCCTAACACCTACAACAGGTCAGGGAGGGGGGATAAAACTGTTCCTGTATCGTTTTAGACTACAAATGGAGGCACAACTCATATTTGAACCCTCTTCCTTGTAAACAGTTGCTTGCATATAGAAAAGCAGCTTTTCAGAGGCATGGTCCCCAGACATTTTTATTTTATTTTATTTATTTATTTATTTATTTATTTATTTATTTATTATTGAATTTATACACTGCCCTCCCCCGAAGGGCTCAGGGCGGTTTACAACAAAATTATAAACACATCATACAATGATGGTAAGACACTTAAAAATAATAATACACTTTAAAATACAATACTCAATCGTAAAACATTTTCATTCTAAGTGAAGCTTTTGACCATGGTAGTGGAATGCATAGAGCTGGATGTCCCTTAAAAGTGTGGAGAAATAGTAGTATTGCAGCTGCTTGAAGTTTTTCCACTGAACTTAGATTTATTTATTTAGAAAATTTATATGCTGCCTCTCCAGAGACCTGCTGGAGGTGATTTGCAGCTCAGATAATAAAACAAAGCCATTAAGAATGCCAGTGCTATTAAAACAATGCAGGGCAAAACAGCAGCATAAAATATACACCGAGCTGCCCAAAATGATGTAGATGAAATGATCCTTGAACCAGAAGAAGACCATAAAATGTTTAAAAAATAAAACCCCTTCATTAGAAGTCCGGGGGGAAGAAAGGAATGTTTTAGCCAGGTCTAAAGAAAGCAAGGTGGGCACCAGGAGAACTTCACAAGGTAAGTAGGGTTAAGAAATACCTGGAAATTTGGGGGTGGAACCTGAGGAGGGTGGACTTTAAGGAAGGAGAAAGACTTCAGTGCGGTATAATGCCATAGAGGCCCTTTCTGCACAAAACCTGTAAACGTTTCTAAAATGTTTTCAATCCTGCCCCTTTACCATAATTTATGCCTGCACTCACCCCCTCAAAAAAAATCCTGGCAGCCATTTTGTGATTTTTGCCCTTTTTTAATATGTTGTCAATTCCTGCCTTCTATGCTTCACAGCTTTGTGCTGTGATTCTCTGCACTTTCTGTGCCACTATCTCCCCCATGAGAAACAAACAACAGAAAGGCTACAAAAACAAGAGAAGGGGAATGGAGACTGAAAGAAAATGGCGCCAAGGAGGAAGTCTGAGGACTGAAGAGGGGCTTGGGAAATGTTTCAAAGAGATATGCACAGCAACTGAAGACGCTTTCAAAATGTTTCACCCTCAAGAATCATTTTAAAAGCAGATTCATTTCAAACATTTGGAGTTTGGAAATAAAATGCTTGGGTGTAAGAACAATGCAGAACTCTATGGAGGAAACATTTTATTTCCTGCCTCAAAACATTTTAAATGACTTGTGCGGAAAGAGCCAGAGTCTTCCTTCCATATCAACCTTTTTCTCCAGGTGAACTGATCTCTGTTGCCTGAAGGTCAGCCGTAATAGGGGTGTGGCATTCCAAAGAACAAACTGGACAAGGACAATGGTTAGAGTTCCCAATCACCCAATAATGGCTGGTTGCTTCTGCTATCTGATCACACTCAATTGGTCGACAGGTGGAAGCAGACTGAGGAAAGGGAGGGGGAATGATCAACTTCATCTATGCCCATGGTGGTGAACCTTTGGCACTCCAGATGTTACAAACTACAATTCCCAGCAGCCCCTGCCAGCATAGCCAATTGGCCATGCTGGCAGGGGCTGCTGGGAATTGTAGTCTGTAACATCTGGAGTGCCAAAGGTTCACCACCACTAATCTATGTAATGATGTCACTTCCAGTTTATGCAGAAGTGCTATAATTACAAAGGGGAGGGTGTGCTCTAGCACTCACTAAAAAACCCTCCATGGAAACAATAGAGGTTTTTGATGAATGCTAGAGCATCCCCACAGTGCAATGCTGGAACATCCACATAAACCAGAAGTGATATCATCATGTGGGTGATGCCAATCTCTGCACCCAACCCCCCCTCCCTAAATCTCCCACTGGGTGGACCTGGCAGCCCTCGCATGATGGCAGCAAGGTGAAAAGATGTACCCAACTACTTTTGAAGTGAAAAACAAGCTCTTTCAAAGAGTTCTCCAGTTCTGACTTTGCTGTGCAGAGCTTTCCCTCGATAGACCATCTCAAGGTATAGTTCACAGGTGACCCTGCAGATCAGGACTGCGGGACTTTTATTATCGGGCTCTTTTGAAGACGGAACGAGACACGCACCGGGGGCCGTCACATCAAGGCCCCAGCCTGTCATTCCTTCCCCACTGAGTCCTGATCAATACCAAGTAATCACAGATCACTTCACAAAGATTCTGATGTCAATGCCTTGACAGACTAATAAGTTGCGGCCTCTGCCAATCTTTCTGGTCTTCATAGTGACCCAATTTCAAATGCCGCCGTTCTCCGGCCAAGATGATCAAGCCTATGTGACTTCTGACATGCGGCGGGCTCTTTTCCAGGGCTTTAAAAGGATACTTGCAAAAGAAAAGTGACAAGAGACATCAAACAAGTGGAATCTATCAGCCATTGGTCAAAGAGAACTATATTCATGTCTGAATGATTTCAAGGAGACTTGCGGGAGACTGGCAGTTTAAAACCTTGACGTTCATCTTTGGCACTTGGATTTTCATGGTGGAGAAGAAATAAAATTGAACCATGCAGCTTCCAGGGCCTGCCTTTCCAAGACATACACCCTGACAAAACAGAAACAACAGAGTGGCTCCATGGCTCAGCCGTAGAACATCTTTCTGTGCAGAAAGACTGGGTTTTATGGCCATCATCTTCTGTTAAAAGGACCACGTAGAACAGCGATCCCCAACATGATTCCCATGGTGTTTCTGATATATGTCCTGATACTCACTTCAGTCTTCCCTAAAACAAGAAACCAAACCTGGTTTTCCATATTGAATAGGCGGTACTGCAGAAGAGTCCACCTTCGGAAGGAAAGTCCATTCTGAAACAGAAGATTTTCAAACTTTAAGGAGTCTCAAAGTGGCTTACAATTGCCTTCCGTTCCCCACAAAAGGCACCTTGTGAGGTAAATGAGGCTGAGAGAGTTCTGAGAGAACTGTGACTAGCCGAGGGTCACCCAGCACCCTTCACGTGGAGGAGGGGAGTATCAAACCTGGCTCTCTAGATTAGAGTGCACCTGCTCTTAACCACTACACCACACTGGAGCAGTGGGATACCTATGTGATTAATATCTTTGTCACCTTCACTACCTCCATCATGGAAAGACGCTTGGTTTGGAATCTTCCAATGTATTATGATTAACCCCTGTCCTCCCCACCTTCGGCAGCCATTTTGTGGTGATGCCACCAACTACTAATTCTAGAAGTGCTGTTGGGAAGACTTCCATCCATCTGTCCCTTCTGCTATTCCTTGGGATAACAGAGAAAAAATGGGGTCAGGGTACTATTGTTGTGCCAACAACATACCACTTTTGGTGCAAAACAGAAGTGATGTCACCACACCAGTGTGAATCTGTATGATCCTAGGATCATATGACAATTCTCTGTCCTGACTTCATATTACACCTGATACAGACCTCTATCTATCAGCCTCAATTGCCTCCCAATGTTACCGTGAGGGCATGAGAGATAATTACATGAACTCCAAGAAGAAGAAGAGTTTGTATTTATATCCCCGCTTTCTCTCCTGTAAGAAGACTCAAAGGGACTTACAATCTCCTTTCTCTTCCCTGCCCCCTGCCCACAACAAACACCTTGTGTGATGCGTGGGGCTGAGAAGAAGAAGAAGAAGAAGAAGAAGAAGAAGAAGAAGAAGGAGAAGGAGAAGGAGAAGGAGAAGAAAAAGAAAAAGAAAAAGAAAAAGAAAAAGAAAAAGAAAAAGAAAAAGAAAAAGAAGAGGAGGAGGAGGAGGAGGAGGAGGAGGAGGAGGAGGAGGAGGAGGAGGAGGAGGAGGCGTAGTTTGGATTTACATCCCCCTTTCTCTCCTGCAGGAGACTCAAAGGGGCTTACAATCTCCTTGCCCTTCCCCCCTCACAACAAACACCCTGTGAGGTAGGTGGGGCTGAGAGAGCTCGGAAGAACTGTGACTAGCGCAAGGTCACCCAGCAGCATGTGTTGGAGTGCACAAGCTAATTTGGTTCACCAGATAAGCCTCCACAGCTCAAGTGGCAGAGCAGAGTATCAAACCCGGTTCTCCAGATTAGAGTGCACCTGCCCTTAACCACTACACCACACTGGAGCAGTGGGATACCTATGTGATTAATATCTTTGTCACCTTCACATCCCGTTTCCTCTTTCTCTCCTTGCTTTGTAAGAATTACGCTGTTCCTGGCTTCTCTTCACCGCAAACAGAGAAATCAATGCTGGTGGGCGGTGTGCATCCTGAACCAGTTTGTCAATAAAGGATAACGCTCTCCCTTGATCTGTAATCATGGCAACCAAGTACCTTGAAGACTCAGGTTTAAGCTTCTCTCTTTGTATGTGACCATCATGTAAACAGTCTGTGATCACTGTTAGGTTTGTGCTGGCCTAATGGCCGTAATAAAACTGAACTGAACTGAACTGTTAGGTTTGAATATTCCCAGGGTCTCTTCAGAGGATTCATCTCCTCCCAGGTCTTCATAGGAACAGGGGGGCAAGTGTGACCTCTATCTGTGGGTTCTGTGGGGCAGAACTTGGAATGAGTTTGCAACAACAAATTTTAAAAACAAAAGGGTTTACTTTCTTAACATATAACATATAACATCAACATTTAACATCGCACTTCAAGGTCCTGTTCAGGTTGCATTGTCAAGTCCTTCTATTTACAGTCTACTGATACTGCCAAGTCCAATTCTCCTTTGCAAGTGGGTTGGCTCCTGAAGACTCCAAGGGCTTGGTGAACAGGATTCAACATGATGAAGGTTTCCAGGAGAACTCTCACCCATTACAAACACAAAAAGAAACCCTGAAACAATAAACTCCAACATTTACAACGTAGCAAAAATAAACAACTACCTTCCCAGTAGTTCCCAACAACATTGCAGTTACCTTAACAAGGTGTTAAGGGCTTATACCAATCAAGGTCCGAGTCTAGTAGCCTTGTCTCCTCCGAACTGCATGAGCTCTGCAGCCTTCTGCTGCTTTGAGTCTCCACCCCTTTCTGGGTCAACCCATTCTGAGCATGGGGGTTACACAAGCAATGTGCACGTGACCATAGGTTTCTGTACACATTAGTCTGTATTGATCCTATCATCTTTACAGATTATTTTTCCAGCCATGATGGTTTTCAAGCCACAGTGGATATTCACATCCAGTGGAGGCCAAAGTGGTCCCCTGCTTGATCGGAGATATCCTTCTTTGGGCACTTCAGTATCCTGGCAATCTTTGCCTTCCTGTTCTCCCTAATCCTAATCTTTAAGGTCTGGTTAACTGGTCTGTCTCTAGGGTTGCCAGATCCGGATTGAGAAATACCTGGAGATTTTTGGGGCGGAGCCTGAGGAAGGTGGGGCACAAGGAGGGATCTCAGCAGGGTATAATTCCACGAAGTCCACCCTCTGATGCAGCCATTTTCTCCAGGGGAATGGATCTCTGTTATCTGGAGACCAGTTGTAATTCCAGGAACTCTCCTGCTATTGCTGGGAGGTTAGTAACCTTACCTGACTTCCTGTCGATATCATTTTAATCCCCCTCCCCCAAACTCCTTTGTCTGTAGAAACCAACATTCATTCTATATGTGCTCCAAGGATCAACAAGTTTAGAGATACCTGAAGTGGGTGCTGGACTTGAGGTGAAAAATATATTTGGATATTCTTGAACAAAAAGACCTTCTACAGTTTGCCCCCAAACGGAAAGTATTTCTGTTGTACCATAAAGAAGGATGGGAGGGAAGGGACCGTGCCATAGAAGTCCAAGGACCCTGCAGGCCTTTCCTGTCATGACATGCCTTGGTTTTTGGTTAAATATCAAGAAGAGTTTGGATTTAGCTGTTGTGGGTTTTCCAGGCTGTGTGACCGTGGGTTGGCAGTTTATACTCCTAAAGTTTTGCCTGCACCTATGGCTGGCATCTTCAGAGGTGTGTCACAGCAAGATGGTTTCCCAACCACAAGGAGTTTCAAAGTGGCTTACAAATGCCTTTCTTTCCCCTCCCCACAACAGGCACCTTGTGAGGGGGGGAGGGCTGAGGCTGAGAGAGTTCTGAGAGAACTGTGATTAGCTCAAAGTCACCCAGCAGGCTACATGAGGAGTAGGGAATCAAACCTGTTTTTCCAGATTAGAATCTACCACTCTTAATCACTACACTATGCTTGCCCTTATGGCTCTCAGGTGGCACAGCCCTGACCTTAAAGTCATCTAATGAGTTTCCAGGCTAAGGGCTAGTTTTGGTGCTTTGCTTTTACCTCCAGCCTCCACAGCAAGTTCATCATTATTCACCACACCCTGCTGGCTGTCATGGCCTGCATTCAGCCCTCGGCCATTTCCCTTGGACCCAGCCTTTCGGCATATACACGTTTTTCTCTCTCCCTCCCTCCGCCAATTCATCACAAACTCCACACAGTCATTTGACTCTCCTTTGGATATATGGCTGTATTAATCGTGTTGTGCAGCGGGCAAAACAGTTTTGTAGCTCCCTCAGGAAACCGTGGAGTGAAAACGAGTCGAGTCTGCGGTCCTCCTTTGTACTCAGCAACTTGCGGAAAGCTGTTTCAGGATAAATGTGGGATAAATCACCTGCCTGGTCCCAAAAATGGTGGGACAGTGACCCAGCCCCCATCAGGCAAGGCCTGAAAGACTCTTTTTCATAAAAACCGAGAGGCCTTCTGTGAAAATCGCAACCTTGGAATCTGTGGCAAAAGGTATATCAACCAAGGCACTTGAAAAGACTCATGTTTAGAACAAACCCATAACATAGTACTTGCATTTATCACAGGATGGTTGAAGCCAGAGGTGGGATCCAACCAGTTCTCACCACTTCTCTAGAAGTGGTTACTAATTTTTTTCTGAGTGCTGATAAGGGGTTACTAAAGCAACCTCCCTGCCCAATAGGGACTGGAGGTGCGTGTGTGCGGCGGCGCCACTGTTTGAATCCCACCACCATCGGTAAGGGGTTACTAAAGTTTCCATTCATAAGTTACTAAAGCAACCTCCCTGCCCAATAGGGACTGGAGGTGCGTGTGTGCGGCGGCGCCACTGTTTGAATCCCACCACCATCGGAACCTGTTATTAAAATGTTTGGATCCCACCACTGGCTGAAGCCATTCTTTTTCATTGCTTTAAAACTATTCAACTTTATTCAGCTCTTTACCTCAGTCTGCAGCTTTAGAAACAAGGCAGCAGTGGCGTAGGAGGTTAAGAGCTCATGTATCTAATCTGGAGGAACCGGGTTTGATTCCCAGCTCTGCCGCCTGAGCTGTGGAGGCTTATCTGGGGAATTCAGATTAGTCTGTACACTCCCACACACGCCAGCTGGGTGACCTTGCGCTAGTCACAGCTTCTCAGAGCTCTCTCAGCCCCACCTACCTCACAGGGTGTTTGTTATGAGGGGGTAAGGGCAAGGAGATTGTAAGCCCCTTTGAGTCTCCTACAGGAGAGAAAGAGGGGATATAAATCCAAACTCTTCTTCTTCTTCTTCTAAGTTCACAACCCATCATTTTCATGGAGAAAGTTTGATGCAGCAGCCAATATGATACAGTGATCAGAGTGTTTGTTCAAGTAGATCTTGGTTCTAACATACCTTAGCTCAAATCCCATTCTGCCCTGAAGCTTGTTGGGTGACCTTGGATTCCTTTCTTTCTCCCTCTCCACTTAACCTACCTCATAGAGTTGTTGTGAGAAAGAAGCTGTTCTGAATAATGTTCATTGATCTGAACAATGAAAGCTGTTCTGAGCTCCTTGGAGGATGAGATTGTTCAAAATGTACTGTGTAGTTAGGTGGCTACTTCTGATTTTCCTTGGCTGCAACTGCACGTAACTGAGAGTTGAGTTTCATTGAAATCCATTTCTTCCAAGTAGAAGGAAGCTCTGGATCTTCAAGGATCACTGCCTCTTTATGTATATCAGGAGAACCAGCGTGGGACAGTGGTCAAGAACGGTTGGCTTTAATCTGGAGAACCGGGTTTGATTCCCCACTCCTCCACATAAGTTCTCAACGTTCTCATCTGGTGACCTGGACTGGTTTCCCAGCTCCTACACAAGAAGCCTGCTAGGTGACCTTAAGCTAATCACAGTTCTCTCTGAACTCTCTCAGTCCCACTTACCTCACAAGGTGTTGCAAAGAATGAAAAGAATTTGTAAGCTGCTTTGAGACTCCTTACAGGAGAGAAAAGCAGGGTATAAAATTTCTTCTTCTTCTTCTTCTTCTTCTTCTTCTTCTTCTTCTTCTTCTTCTTCTTCTTCTTCTTCTTCTTCTTCTGCTGCTGCTGCTGCTGCTGCTGCTGCTGCTGCTGCTGCTGCTGCTGCTGCTGCTGCTGCTGCTGCTCCTCCTCCTCCTCCTCCTTGTAGTTTCATGTCCCCTACCATCTGAAATGTGGTGGGTTACCACAAAAGGCAGGGCCTTTTCAACAGCAGCCCCAGAGTTGTCAAATTCCTTCCCTAAGGAAGATTAATTGTCATCTCTGCTAGTTTCCGCATCTCCAGTCAAAATAGTATTTTTATTGGAGGACTTTGGAGTCTAATGGTGTTGAAATACCTATAGGCACTTTCACACAAATTGAACAATGAGCTTTCAATCTGTTTTCAGTGCACTCTGCAGTTGGATTTTAGTGAGTCGAATGGCAAAATCCCCTTGTAAACAATCATTAAAATACATTGAAAGTGGACAGGAAAAGTGCATGATTCAGCATTTCATGAAAGCGCTTACGTAAGCAGCTAATTTTTTTCCCTGACTGCTAGTGTCTCCTAATTTTATTTGTTGTCTCTGTCTAGATCCCTTGCGGATCCCATAGCATAGCAAGGGTTCGCAGCTGGGCCTCTCAGGCAGAGGCGTATCGAGGGAAAATGTAGCCCAGTGCAAAATCTGAGTTTTCTGCCCCTCCCCCACCATATAGGCAGCTGCCCTCCCCCAACATGACCAAACAACTTTATTTGCACCAGATCTTGAAGTCAGTGTATGAATCCGAGGGGAAAGAAAAGAGGTGTGTGCAGTGGTGGGATTCAAATAATTTAACAACTGGTTGTTTACAAGCACCATTTTAACAGCCGGTTCTGCCGAAGTGGTGCGAACCTGCTGAATCCCACCACTGGGTGTGGGGGTGATTTTCCACCCCCCACATGATTAAATGGCCACAGCCCGGGGACATTTGACCCCATATGTCCCCCTGGATGGTACACCCCTGCTCTCGAGTTGAAGAGAGACCCTCTAAGCCCTATACCAGGGGTGGGCAATTATTTTTTCCATTGGGCCGCATAAGAACAGAAAATATTGTGGAGGGCCGGGCCAAAAGGCAGGGGGGCGATGCGCTTTTGAAAGCCCCGCAGAAGCCGGCAGCCAAGGCAACCGGCTTCTGCGGGGCTTTCAAAGGTGCCTCGCTCCCCAGCATGGCAGGGGGGCCAGTCAGGGTCATCCGGCGGGCCGGATGTGGGCCGCGGGCCATATAATGCCCAGGTCTGCCCTATACCATGCAGGATTCTTGATATGTAGGCTAAAAATGGGGAGAAGAAACACAACAGCGCCAACTTTTAAAAAAGAACTAAGAGGAAAGTGTTTTCGAAATGGAAGAGAGCTGGGTTAATCGCACCTAAATTAAATTAACATCGCCTGTTAGCAACACAAATGCAGTCTAACTAAACCATCACGGATCTAAGTGACAGGTAACGACGGGGCCCCCAAATGAAAGAACAAAAAAAAAACGGAGCAAACACAGCTCACTCATATTTAAAACATTCTTTCATATATTTTTAATAAAACAACTGATACAAATTCAAGACCGCCTTCATAAATCAAACATTATTCAATGTAGCAGACTCCGAGATTTTTTCCCCCCCTCAACGAAGTGTTGCCGTCTCCGAGACAGGGACAGTGGCGGTGCGGTTTCTCCCACCTCCTCACATGAACGCTCGAGGTTTTATGAAAGGTTTATTGGATTTCATAGTCCCTTAAGGGGAAACCCTTTAAATGTCTCCGCAATTATAAGTCTAATAACACTTTCAGCTCTTGGACACGGCCTTGACTTGACAAAGATAAGGAACTGGAAGTTACTCAGTCAATACCAAGCTATTAATCTCTGTCACCCTGCTGTCAATGCGGCTCAGGGAAACAATGTCGTTTCTTGACCTACGCAGAGTTGTGTAGTGGTTTTATTCAGCATGTCAGCATTCATTGGGACCGGTTTTGTCACACCCGGACTCCCTCCAAGAACTCCCGGTTCTTTATCTTGACTGCAGTGACACCCTTCAGATAGAGGCGGTTTGTTTCTGTCTCTGCTTATTGTTGTTATTTAGGGGGTTTTCATGTGTGGAAGGCTCTGGAAAATCAAATTGTGACTGGATGAGTGGCTCAGATGGGCTCTGGCTTCGCAAGTGACTCCTCAACCCTTGATATTTATTGATGTATAACACTTAGTGTTCTCAAGGGTTACTAGTCCTTCATCACACAGTTCCAAATGCTTAGCGGCACTTAAATCTTTGGAAAAGGGGGCAACGATTTCTGCTGATTCCCTGCTCCTACTGCAAACTCATCCTTTGTAACTCTTAGAACATAAGAACATTAAAAAAAAAGCCTACTGGATCAGACCAGAGTCCATCTAGTCCAGCACTCCTCTACTCACAGTAGAAGAAGAAGAAGAAGAAGAAGAAGAAGAAGAAGAAGAAGAAGAAGAAGAAGAAGAAGAAGAAGAAGAAGAAGAAGAAGAAGAAGAAGAAGAGGGAGGGGGAGGAGTTTGGATTCCTGATACCCACATATCTCAGACAGTCGAGTATAATGTGAGAATCACTGTGTGGTGTCTAATGTAAATCAACCACAAGGTCTGAAGTTAAAAAAGGGTGCGTTGATTTCTCTACAAAGAAATCAAAGAGAAATTAACGAGAAAACTCTCCTTTTAAAAGAGAATAAGGGATCTCTTCAGATCTTGGAAGCTAAGAAGATCTCACAGTGGTTAATGCTTGAATGTGTCACCACCAAGGAAGTCCAGAGTTACTATGTAGACTCAAGCAAAGGCAAACCACCTTAGTTCGTCCCTTGCCTTAAAAACCCTACATGGTTGCCAGAGGTCGGCTGTGCCTTGATGGCCCTTCCCCCCACCAATATGTTTTAAAAGTTATTGAATTGTTCCTCATTCAATGAAAAATCGCAACATTGAGAAATTGGCCCTTGGTTTTATCACTTAGCCTGCTAAATGGACAAATGGCCAGAGGGTAGGAGTCAGTTTCGGCCTCCCATTGACCTGCCTCCAGTGCAATTTTCTGCCCCCAAGGAACTAAAGGGCAGGAATAAAAAATGACCTCCACCCAGTAACTCTGCAGGAGTTTCCCCACACCTCTGAGTGTCCTCTTCAGGAAGCAGAGGGAGGGTTCCTAGAACCAGTATGAAGTGTGGTAATACATCCTAAGGGGTAACAGGACCAAAGTTATGAGGGACTAAGCTAACGGTCAGGTAGAAGGTAGAGGGGAGCATCTACATCAGAATCCAAGGTCAACTAGTGCTCAGGTTCCAAGAATAATGACTGTGAGAGATGGCGGCATGCAAAGGTCATGGCTCAGTGGTAGAACATCTGCTTTGCGTGCCAAAGGTCCCCAGTTCAATCCCCAGCATCTCCAACTGAAAAACTCAAGCAGTCGGTGAGACAGAAGACCTCAACCTGATGCTCTGGAGACTCATGGAGTAAGCAATGCAGCCCTTGATATATTAACTGTCTGTTTCAATATAACACAGCTTCATATATGTTCAAAGGATGATCCTTCAGGAGGGGAAACCAGAGGTGGAATCCAGCAGGTTCTCACAGGTTCCCGAGAGTAGGTTACTAATTATTTGTGTGTGCCTAGAGGGGGTTACTAATTGGTGATTTTGCCACGTGATTTTGCCTTAGTTACGCCCCTCCTCTCAGCAGTAGTGCGCAGAACTTGAAGCAGTCTAGCAGGAGGTGCACCGGCGTGCGTGGCAGCCTGTGCCTGCGTGCATTTGTTTCCCGCCCAAGGACTGGCGCAGCGGCTGCGTCCTTGCCACAGCCCTGCCCAGGAATGCCCCGCCCCCGAAATGTCCAGCCACACCCCCGTCGTGCCCCGCCCAACCCCATTGGTGCTACGCCACAGTTTGAATCCCACCACCATGGGAACCTGTTACTAAAATTTTTGGATCCCACCACTGGGGGAAACCATTATTGAATGCATCATCTCACCATCAGGAGCACATAAATATGTGCGTAGAAATAGGATTCCTCATGGAGAAGGATGCGATGTGTTTTGTTTTAACTGTGGTAATTCTGCTTGTCTTTGACTCCATCACTTCCTCTCAAATGAAGAGCCAGCTGCTTACATTGACAGGGAATTAGGGATGTCCCATGCTTGTTAAGTGGCCATTCCCACAGAGAGTGTCTGGGATGGAGTCTTTTCAGTGTCCACTGGTTTGCAATTACTTTTGGGGTACATATTTTAGAGTCCTGTTACCCGAAGAAGTAAGCTTTGACTCTTGAAAGCTTATACCCTGAAACTCGTGTTGGTCTCTAAGGTGCCACTGGAATCAAATCTAACAGTTCGTTTATCCACCAACACTAAAGCTCCAGATAGATGCTAAGTTTTATTATTACAAGCCCTCTCTGTGTCACACCCAAGAACTCTCGATTCCGTGTTTACTCAAGTTCTTTGCAAATAATAAAGTAAGCAAAGCTGATATTTGTGCGTCTCACGCACACCTGCAGGAACGACCAACCTAGGCAGAATATTAAGAAGTCATGCATGACGACTCCTTCAGTTAGATATTTTGGAGATGACAGTAATCTTCAGTATCCTCCGTGCTTGTCTATCAAACTGAATGATGAGCTTAAAACAGATGAAAAGGAATAGCAGGTTACTTTTCTCTGGAAGACCGGCGAAACTGTCCACAGGATGCGAAAACACAGCGAAGTGAAGTAAACAAACAAAACCGTTTCAGACTCCGAATTGCTTTATAAAGCATCCTAACCTTTCTCAATCCTTAACTGTCATGAGCCTGTCCAGTGCTTTGTTGGGTCACATCCTGGTCATTGCTGTCATATGAGGAAAACAAAGTTGTAGAAAGAAACCAAGTTGAAACCAAGTTGTAGCATGAAGAAAACAAGGTGGCATCTGCACAACTTCAACCTGTACCCATCCAGTTTCCACTTATTGCATCCGGTGCCTTTTATTTCTAGCAATAGGTAAAGAAGAAGAAGAAGAAGAGTTTGGATTTATATCCCCCCCTTTTCTCCTATAGGAGACTCAAAGGGGCTTACAATCTCCTTGCCCTTCCCGCCCTCAACAAACACCCTTTGAGGTAGGTGGGGCTGAGAGAGCTCCGAAAAGCTGTGACTAGCCCAAGGTCACCCAGCTGGCATGTGTGGGAGAGCACAGGCTAATCTGAATTCCCCAGATAAGCCTCCACAACTCAAGTGGCAGAGCTGGGAATCAAACCCAGTTCCTCCAGATCAGAGTGCACCTGCTCTTAGCCACTACGTCACTGCTGCTCTTCTGTAACTACGCCACTGCTGTAAAAGAGCAAAGACTTCTATACTCCCCTCCCCCAATGTGTTAGATGATTTTATACATGCCTATTCTGTCCCAGGGAGGAAAGGCAGCATGGCATAGGCCAGGGGTAGGGAACCTGCGGCTCTCCAGATGTTCAGGAACTACAATTCCCATCAGCCCCTACCAGCATGGCCAATTGGCCATGCTGACACAGGCTGATGGGAATTGTAGTTCCTGAACATCTGGAGAGCCGCAGGTTCCCTACCCCTGGTTTAGCAGGAGGTGCACCGGCATGTGTGGCAACCTGTGCCTGCATGCATTCGTTCCCACCCAAGGACCGGCACAGTGGCTGCGTCCTTGCCACAGCCCCGCCCAGGAATGCCCTGCCCCCAGAATGCCCGGCCAAGCCCCCGTCGTGCCCCACCCAGCCCCATTGGCGCTACGCCACAGTTTGAATCCCACCACCATGGGAACCTGTTACTAAAATGTTTGGATCCCACCACTGTGTGACGTTACACCTCTGCTCTGTGGACTCTGACTCTTGGACCGGACCTCTTGATGCTGAACTTCTTTAACCGACTCTCAACATGGCTTCCTGTGGCTCTTGCGGACAACAGTGCCCTGCTTCTCTCTAGATGCAGCTCTCTGCTGCAACCCCCAACCCATGGCTGGTAGCCTGACACGGGACAACGGGGTAAGCAGCTTCTTTCCTCCTGGTCTGCTTCTGTTGATGCACAACCTGCCCTGGGCTGCTAAGGGTTAAAAAAACGCAGACAAAAGACTCATGGATCTTCATGAAATAAGTCATTTGAGGCTGTGTTGATCAATTCACAGGGGGGACATACGGCCACGCGAGCCTCTGCAGATTGGTTTTTAACTGCTGGCGAGACCCTGGCGCTGTTTTGCGTCCCTTCTAACTAAAGAGTTGCATCCAAGGCCCTTTTGCTTGACAGTCCTGGCTCTTCCTCTGTGAAATTGAGACTTCAGCGTATGACAGGTCCCATGAAGACAGATCGCCCCTCTGTACAAGGCCAGCTTTCCCCCAGTCGATGAGTCCTGGAAGTGCATCAGTCAAAAGTGATAGCCGACGATCACTCCTGAGCCCCTCTGCTGCCAAGTTTGTTTCAGCTTTCTGAGAGACGTGCTTGCCGTAATGGGGGCATTTCCACCGCACACACATACTAGGCGCCAGAAGAAACATGGCCTTAATGGTGTGCTAAGTTTGTTTTTGTGTGGATTCTGCCCACCCACCTCTATTATTTTTCTATTGAGCTGACTAGAGAATGTCTTTAGACCCAAGCGTCCCTGAAAATGGTTTTACAAAATATTCATGAAAACACAATAAAATCAAAGTAAAAACAACAGGACAAAATGCAGCCAATTGCATCGATCTTTCTCTAATAACTTAGCGCAAAATGCAAATGCAAATGCATGAAGCATAGATAAGGTCGCCAGCTCCAGGTTGAGAAATACCTGGAGATTTTGGGGGCGGAGTTTGAGGAGGGTGGGGTTTGTGGAGGGGAGGGGCTTCAGTGAGGTACAATGCCATACTGTAAGCCTTCTGGAGCAGCCATTTTCTCCAGGTAAATGGATCTCTGTTGCCTGGAGATAAGTTGTGATTCCAGGGGATCTCCAGCCACCACTGGGAAGTTGGCAACCCTAGGAATAGAGAATGGGTAGAAAGAACCTTTTCTTCCCTGAATTCTAGAACTGAAGGCTACTCAACAAAGTTGATGGTCAATGGATTTGGAATGGGCGAAACAAAGCACTTCTGTGAGGTGCTGTGTGGTTTCTGGGCTGTATGGCCGTGTTCTAGCAGCATTCTCTCCTGACGTTTCGCCTGCATCTGTGGCTGGCAGCTTCAGAGGATCTGATAGTAGGAATGGAAAGCAAGTGGAGTATATATACTGTGAGGTCAAAAGGTAAGGCCCTATGAATAGAGTAGCCTGGTATGTGAGTCACAAAGAAGTCTGTAGCCTGGGAGTAACAATGAAGATAGCAAGGTCAATAGGTGAATGGATCTGAATAGAAGTATCCTGGTCTTTGTTTCCTTTGATTGATCGTGTCTATAGTTGTCCTGTGTTTGTGTGGAGCTGATTTGTCACTGTCTTGATTCTAGAGTTTTTCAACACTGGCAGCCAAATTCTGTTTATTTTCACTTCTGTATTCAATAAGTGATTAAAATGTGGAATTCTCTGCCAGATGGCCACAAACATACATGGCTTTACAAGGGGACTGAAAGAATTCGTGGAGAAGAGGTCCTTCAGTGGCTACTAAACACAAGGATCCACGCTCAGAAGCAAAAGACCCAGACAACATCAGGCGAAGCCCTTGGCCTTTATCTACAATTGTTGGCCCTCCATAGTAAGTGGTTGGCCACTGCACAAAACAGGATGCCCGACAGGTTGGACCTCTGGCCAGACCAAGCAGGGCTCTTCTTATGTTCATTGGAGCTGAACTGCTCCGCAGGTAGGCATTTCTTTTTTAGAAGAAGAAGAAGAAGAAGAGTTTGGATTTAGATCCCCCCTTTCTCTCCTGTAGGAGACTCAAAGGGGCTTACAATAAGGTGACCAGACGTCCCGCTTTTGGCGGGACAGTCCCGCCTTAAACCAATTTGTCCCACATCCTGCAGGTTTTTTGAACCATCCCGATTTGGGAAGGCTGCCGCACTGCCTTCTGGGGTGCTCCCATTTCCCGCCCTGTCACAGGGCGGAAAACCGGGAGCGCCCCAAAAGGCAGTGCGCTCCTGCAGCCGCGTGCGCGGTAGGCTGCCGCACTGCCTTCTGGGGCGCTCCCATTTCCCGCCCTGTGACAGAGAATGCCGCCCGCCCAGGTCCCGGTTTACAAAGGTGACAATCTGGTCACTTTAGCTTACAATCTCCTTGCCCTTCCCTTCTCACAACAAACACCCTGTGAGGTGGGTGGGGCTGAGAGAGCTCCAAAAAGCTGTGACTAGCCCAAGGTCACCCAGCTGGTGTGTGAATTCCCCAGATAAGCCTCCACAGCTCAGGCAGCAGAGCAGGGAATCAAACCCGGTTCCTCCAGATTAGAATGCACCTGCTCTTAACCACTACGCCACTACTACTCTATGCCACTGCTGCTTTACTTTGTAGCCCTCTAAAGCCAAATCGACCTGACCCGGATGGCCCAAGCTAGACCAGTCTTGTCAGATCACAAAAGAAGAAGAGTTTGGATATATATCCTGCCTTTCTCCCCTGTAAGTAGTTACAAAGTGGTTTACACATTCCTTGCCTTTCTCTCCTTCAACAAACACCTTGTGAAGCAGGAGGGGCTGAGAGAGTTCGGCGAGAACTGTGATTAGTCCAAAATCACCCAGGAGGCTTCATATGGAAGAGCAAAGCAACAAACCCAGTTCCCCAGATAAAGTCTGCCATTCACATGGAGGACTGGGGGAACGAATCTGGTTCTCCAGATTAGAGTCTACCACTCTTAACCACGACACCATAGTAGGCAGCTCTCCTGTTTACTACTTGGATGGGCGACCACTGAAGAAGTCTGGGGTCGCTATGCAGAGCAGGCAATAGCAAACCACCTCTGAATAGTTTTTGTCTTGAAAATCCTATTGCAGTGATGGCGAACCTATGGCACGGGTGCCAGAGGTGGCACTCAGAGCCCTCTCTGTGGGCACGCATAGAGTTCATCATGTGAGTGGGAAATCGCCCCCCCCCCACATCTAGGCTGGCCTGGGCCTCTGGGCTCGATTATTAGCATTACCCCCCCCCCCCCCCCCCCCCCCCCCCCCACCCCCCCCGGCACCCACGCCCCCCCCCCCCGACCAAAGACCAGGCCCCCCCCCCTCCCCCCCCCCCCCCCCCCCCAGGGGGGCGCACCCCCCCCCCCCCCCACCCCCCCCCCCCCCCACCCCCCCCCCCCCCCACCCCCCCCCCCCCCCACCCCCCCCCCCCCCCACCCCCCCCCCCCCCCACCCCCCCCCCCCCCCACCCCCCCCCCCCCCCACCCCCCCCCCCCCCCACCCCCCCCCCCCCCCACCCCCCCCCCCCCCCACCCCCCCCCCCCCCCACCCCCCCCCCCCCCCACCCCCCCCCCCCCCCACCCCCCCCCCCCCCCACCCCCCCCCCCCCCCACCCCCCCCCCCCCCCACCCCCCCCCCCCCCCACCCCCCCCCCCCCCCACCCCCCCCCCCCCCCACCCCCCCCCCCCCCCACCCCCCCCCCCCCCCACCCCCCCCCCCCCCCACCCCCCCCCCCCCCCACCCCCCCCCCCCCCCACCCCCCCCCCCCCCCACCCCCCCCCCCCCCCACCCCCCCCCCCCCCCACCCCCCCCCCCCCCCACCCCCCCCCCCCCCCACCCCCCCCCCCCCCCACCCCCCCCCCCCCCCACCCCCCCCCCCCCCCACCCCCCCCCCCCCCCACCCCCCCCCCCCCCCACCCCCCCCCCCCCCCACCCCCCCCCCCCCCCACCCCCCCCCCCCCCCACCCCCCCCCCCCCCCACCCCCCCCCCCCCCCACCCCCCCCCCCCCCCACCCCCCCCCCCCCCCACCCCCCCCCCCCCCCACCCCCCCCCCCCCCCACCCCCCCCCCCCCCCACCCCCCCCCCCCCCCACCCCCCCCCCCCCCCACCCCCCCCCCCCCCCACCCCCCCCCCCCCCCACCCCCCCCCCCCCCCACCCCCCCCCCCCCCCACCCCCCCCCCCCCCCACCCCCCCCCCCCCCCACCCCCCCCCCCCCCCACCCCCCCCCCCCCCCACCCCCCCCCCCCCCCACCCCCCCCCCCCCCCACCCCCCCCCCCCCCCACCCCCCCCCCCCCCCACCCCCCCCCCCCCCCACCCCCCCCCCCCCCCACCCCCCCCCCCCCCCACCCCCCCCCCCCCCCACCCCCCCCCCCCCCCACCCCCCCCCCCCCCCACCCCCCCCCCCCCCCACCCCCCCCCCCCCCCACCCCCCCCCCCCCCCACCCCCCCCCCCCCCCACCCCCCCCCCCCCCCACCCCCCCCCCCCCCCACCCCCCCCCCCCCCCACCCCCCCCCCCCCCCACCCCCCCCCCCCCCCACCCCCCCCCCCCCCCACCCCCCCCCCCCCCCACCCCCCCCCCCCCCCACCCCCCCCCCCCCCCACCCCCCCCCCCCCCCACCCCCCCCCCCCCCCACCCCCCCCCCCCCCCACCCCCCCCCCCCCCCACCCCCCCCCCCCCCCACCCCCCCCCCCCCCCACCCCCCCCCCCCCCCACCCCCCCCCCCCCCCACCCCCCCCCCCCCCCACCCCCCCCCCCCCCCACCCCCCCCCCCCCCCACCCCCCCCCCCCCCCACCCCCCCCCCCCCCCACCCCCCCCCCCCCCCACCCCCCCCCCCCCCCACCCCCCCCCCCCCCCACCCCCCCCCCCCCCCACCCCCCCCCCCCCCCACCCCCCCCCCCCCCCACCCCCCCCCCCCCCCACCCCCCCCCCCCCCCACCCCCCCCCCCCCCCACCCCCCCCCCCCCCCACCCCCCCCCCCCCCCACCCCCCCCCCCCCCCACCCCCCCCCCCCCCCACCCCCCCCCCCCCCCACCCCCCCCCCCCCCCACCCCCCCCCCCCCCCACCCCCCCCCCCCCCCACCCCCCCCCCCCCCCACCCCCCCCCCCCCCCACCCCCCCCCCCCCCCACCCCCCCCCCCCCCCACCCCCCCCCCCCCCCACCCCCCCCCCCCCCCACCCCCCCCCCCCCCCACCCCCCCCCCCCCCCACCCCCCCCCCCCCCCACCCCCCCCCCCCCCCACCCCCCCCCCCCCCCACCCCCCCCCCCCCCCACCCCCCCCCCCCCCCACCCCCCCCCCCCCCCACCCCCCCCCCCCCCCACCCCCCCCCCCCCCCACCCCCCCCCCCCCCCACCCCCCCCCCCCCCCACCCCCCCCCCCCCCCACCCCCCCCCCCCCCCACCCCCCCCCCCCCCCACCCCCCCCCCCCCCCACCCCCCCCCCCCCCCACCCCCCCCCCCCCCCACCCCCCCCCCCCCCCACCCCCCCCCCCCCCCACCCCCCCCCCCCCCCACCCCCCCCCCCCCCCACCCCCCCCCCCCCCCACCCCCCCCCCCCCCCACCCCCCCCCCCCCCCACCCCCCCCCCCCCCCACCCCCCCCCCCCCCCACCCCCCCCCCCCCCCACCCCCCCCCCCCCCCACCCCCCCCCCCCCCCACCCCCCCCCCCCCCCACCCCCCCCCCCCCCCACCCCCCCCCCCCCCCACCCCCCCCCCCCCCCACCCCCCCCCCCCCCCACCCCCCCCCCCCCCCACCCCCCCCCCCCCCCACCCCCCCCCCCCCCCACCCCCCCCCCCCCCCACCCCCCCCCCCCCCCACCCCCCCCCCCCCCCACCCCCCCCCCCCCCCACCCCCCCCCCCCCCCACCCCCCCCCCCCCCCACCCCCCCCCCCCCCCACCCCCCCCCCCCCCCACCCCCCCCCCCCCCCACCCCCCCCCCCCCCCACCCCCCCCCCCCCCCACCCCCCCCCCCCCCCACCCCCCCCCCCCCCCACCCCCCCCCCCCCCCACCCCCCCCCCCCCCCACCCCCCCCCCCCCCCACCCCCCCCCCCCCCCACCCCCCCCCCCCCCCACCCCCCCCCCCCCCCACCCCCCCCCCCCCCCACCCCCCCCCCCCCCCACCCCCCCCCCCCCCCACCCCCCCCCCCCCCCACCCCCCCCCCCCCCCACCCCCCCCCCCCCCCACCCCCCCCCCCCCCCACCCCCCCCCCCCCCCACCCCCCCCCCCCCCCACCCCCCCCCCCCCCCACCCCCCCCCCCCCCCACCCCCCCCCCCCCCCACCCCCCCCCCCCCCCACCCCCCCCCCCCCCCACCCCCCCCCCCCCCCACCCCCCCCCCCCCCCACCCCCCCCCCCCCCCACCCCCCCCCCCCCCCACCCCCCCCCCCCCCCACCCCCCCCCCCCCCCACCCCCCCCCCCCCCCACCCCCCCCCCCCCCCACCCCCCCCCCCCCCCACCCCCCCCCCCCCCCACCCCCCCCCCCCCCCACCCCCCCCCCCCCCCACCCCCCCCCCCCCCCACCCCCCCCCCCCCCCACCCCCCCCCCCCCCCACCCCCCCCCCCCCCCACCCCCCCCCCCCCCCACCCCCCCCCCCCCCCACCCCCCCCCCCCCCCACCCCCCCCCCCCCCCACCCCCCCCCCCCCCCACCCCCCCCCCCCCCCACCCCCCCCCCCCCCCACCCCCCCCCCCCCCCACCCCCCCCCCCCCCCACCCCCCCCCCCCCCCACCCCCCCCCCCCCCCACCCCCCCCCCCCCCCACCCCCCCCCCCCCCCACCCCCCCCCCCCCCCACCCCCCCCCCCCCCCACCCCCCCCCCCCCCCACCCCCCCCCCCCCCCACCCCCCCCCCCCCCCACCCCCCCCCCCCCCCACCCCCCCCCCCCCCCACCCCCCCCCCCCCCCACCCCCCCCCCCCCCCACCCCCCCCCCCCCCCACCCCCCCCCCCCCCCACCCCCCCCCCCCCCCACCCCCCCCCCCCCCCACCCCCCCCCCCCCCCACCCCCCCCCCCCCCCACCCCCCCCCCCCCCCACCCCCCCCCCCCCCCACCCCCCCCCCCCCCCACCCCCCCCCCCCCCCACCCCCCCCCCCCCCCACCCCCCCCCCCCCCCACCCCCCCCCCCCCCCACCCCCCCCCCCCCCCACCCCCCCCCCCCCCCACCCCCCCCCCCCCCCACCCCCCCCCCCCCCCACCCCCCCCCCCCCCCACCCCCCCCCCCCCCCACCCCCCCCCCCCCCCACCCCCCCCCCCCCCCACCCCCCCCCCCCCCCACCCCCCCCCCCCCCCACCCCCCCCCCCCCCCACCCCCCCCCCCCCCCACCCCCCCCCCCCCCCACCCCCCCCCCCCCCCACCCCCCCCCCCCCCCACCCCCCCCCCCCCCCACCCCCCCCCCCCCCCACCCCCCCCCCCCCCCACCCCCCCCCCCCCCCACCCCCCCCCCCCCCCACCCCCCCCCCCCCCCACCCCCCCCCCCCCCCACCCCCCCCCCCCCCCACCCCCCCCCCCCCCCACCCCCCCCCCCCCCCACCCCCCCCCCCCCCCACCCCCCCCCCCCCCCACCCCCCCCCCCCCCCACCCCCCCCCCCCCCCACCCCCCCCCCCCCCCACCCCCCCCCCCCCCCACCCCCCCCCCCCCCCACCCCCCCCCCCCCCCACCCCCCCCCCCCCCCACCCCCCCCCCCCCCCACCCCCCCCCCCCCCCACCCCCCCCCCCCCCCACCCCCCCCCCCCCCCACCCCCCCCCCCCCCCACCCCCCCCCCCCCCCACCCCCCCCCCCCCCCACCCCCCCCCCCCCCCACCCCCCCCCCCCCCCACCCCCCCCCCCCCCCACCCCCCCCCCCCCCCACCCCCCCCCCCCCCCACCCCCCCCCCCCCCCACCCCCCCCCCCCCCCACCCCCCCCCCCCCCCACCCCCCCCCCCCCCCACCCCCCCCCCCCCCCACCCCCCCCCCCCCCCACCCCCCCCCCCCCCCACCCCCCCCCCCCCCCACCCCCCCCCCCCCCCACCCCCCCCCCCCCCCACCCCCCCCCCCCCCCACCCCCCCCCCCCCCCACCCCCCCCCCCCCCCACCCCCCCCCCCCCCCACCCCCCCCCCCCCCCACCCCCCCCCCCCCCCACCCCCCCCCCCCCCCACCCCCCCCCCCCCCCACCCCCCCCCCCCCCCACCCCCCCCCCCCCCCACCCCCCCCCCCCCCCACCCCCCCCCCCCCCCACCCCCCCCCCCCCCCACCCCCCCCCCCCCCCACCCCCCCCCCCCCCCACCCCCCCCCCCCCCCACCCCCCCCCCCCCCCACCCCCCCCCCCCCCCACCCCCCCCCCCCCCCACCCCCCCCCCCCCCCACCCCCCCCCCCCCCCACCCCCCCCCCCCCCCACCCCCCCCCCCCCCCACCCCCCCCCCCCCCCACCCCCCCCCCCCCCCACCCCCCCCCCCCCCCACCCCCCCCCCCCCCCACCCCCCCCCCCCCCCACCCCCCCCCCCCCCCACCCCCCCCCCCCCCCACCCCCCCCCCCCCCCACCCCCCCCCCCCCCCACCCCCCCCCCCCCCCACCCCCCCCCCCCCCCACCCCCCCCCCCCCCCACCCCCCCCCCCCCCCACCCCCCCCCCCCCCCACCCCCCCCCCCCCCCACCCCCCCCCCCCCCCACCCCCCCCCCCCCCCACCCCCCCCCCCCCCCACCCCCCCCCCCCCCCACCCCCCCCCCCCCCCACCCCCCCCCCCCCCCACCCCCCCCCCCCCCCACCCCCCCCCCCCCCCACCCCCCCCCCCCCCCACCCCCCCCCCCCCCCACCCCCCCCCCCCCCCACCCCCCCCCCCCCCCACCCCCCCCCCCCCCCACCCCCCCCCCCCCCCACCCCCCCCCCCCCCCACCCCCCCCCCCCCCCACCCCCCCCCCCCCCCACCCCCCCCCCCCCCCACCCCCCCCCCCCCCCACCCCCCCCCCCCCCCACCCCCCCCCCCCCCCACCCCCCCCCCCCCCCACCCCCCCCCCCCCCCACCCCCCCCCCCCCCCACCCCCCCCCCCCCCCACCCCCCCCCCCCCCCACCCCCCCCCCCCCCCACCCCCCCCCCCCCCCACCCCCCCCCCCCCCCACCCCCCCCCCCCCCCACCCCCCCCCCCCCCCACCCCCCCCCCCCCCCACCCCCCCCCCCCCCCACCCCCCCCCCCCCCCACCCCCCCCCCCCCCCACCCCCCCCCCCCCCCACCCCCCCCCCCCCCCACCCCCCCCCCCCCCCACCCCCCCCCCCCCCCACCCCCCCCCCCCCCCACCCCCCCCCCCCCCCACCCCCCCCCCCCCCCACCCCCCCCCCCCCCCACCCCCCCCCCCCCCCACCCCCCCCCCCCCCCACCCCCCCCCCCCCCCACCCCCCCCCCCCCCCACCCCCCCCCCCCCCCACCCCCCCCCCCCCCCACCCCCCCCCCCCCCCACCCCCCCCCCCCCCCACCCCCCCCCCCCCCCACCCCCCCCCCCCCCCACCCCCCCCCCCCCCCACCCCCCCCCCCCCCCACCCCCCCCCCCCCCCACCCCCCCCCCCCCCCACCCCCCCCCCCCCCCACCCCCCCCCCCCCCCACCCCCCCCCCCCCCCACCCCCCCCCCCCCCCACCCCCCCCCCCCCCCACCCCCCCCCCCCCCCACCCCCCCCCCCCCCCACCCCCCCCCCCCCCCACCCCCCCCCCCCCCCACCCCCCCCCCCCCCCACCCCCCCCCCCCCCCACCCCCCCCCCCCCCCACCCCCCCCCCCCCCCACCCCCCCCCCCCCCCACCCCCCCCCCCCCCCACCCCCCCCCCCCCCCACCCCCCCCCCCCCCCACCCCCCCCCCCCCCCACCCCCCCCCCCCCCCACCCCCCCCCCCCCCCACCCCCCCCCCCCCCCACCCCCCCCCCCCCCCACCCCCCCCCCCCCCCACCCCCCCCCCCCCCCACCCCCCCCCCCCCCCACCCCCCCCCCCCCCCACCCCCCCCCCCCCCCACCCCCCCCCCCCCCCACCCCCCCCCCCCCCCACCCCCCCCCCCCCCCACCCCCCCCCCCCCCCACCCCCCCCCCCCCCCACCCCCCCCCCCCCCCACCCCCCCCCCCCCCCACCCCCCCCCCCCCCCACCCCCCCCCCCCCCCACCCCCCCCCCCCCCCACCCCCCCCCCCCCCCACCCCCCCCCCCCCCCACCCCCCCCCCCCCCCACCCCCCCCCCCCCCCACCCCCCCCCCCCCCCACCCCCCCCCCCCCCCACCCCCCCCCCCCCCCACCCCCCCCCCCCCCCACCCCCCCCCCCCCCCACCCCCCCCCCCCCCCACCCCCCCCCCCCCCCACCCCCCCCCCCCCCCACCCCCCCCCCCCCCCACCCCCCCCCCCCCCCACCCCCCCCCCCCCCCACCCCCCCCCCCCCCCACCCCCCCCCCCCCCCACCCCCCCCCCCCCCCACCCCCCCCCCCCCCCACCCCCCCCCCCCCCCACCCCCCCCCCCCCCCACCCCCCCCCCCCCCCACCCCCCCCCCCCCCCACCCCCCCCCCCCCCCACCCCCCCCCCCCCCCACCCCCCCCCCCCCCCACCCCCCCCCCCCCCCACCCCCCCCCCCCCCCACCCCCCCCCCCCCCCACCCCCCCCCCCCCCCACCCCCCCCCCCCCCCACCCCCCCCCCCCCCCACCCCCCCCCCCCCCCACCCCCCCCCCCCCCCACCCCCCCCCCCCCCCACCCCCCCCCCCCCCCACCCCCCCCCCCCCCCACCCCCCCCCCCCCCCACCCCCCCCCCCCCCCACCCCCCCCCCCCCCCACCCCCCCCCCCCCCCACCCCCCCCCCCCCCCACCCCCCCCCCCCCCCACCCCCCCCCCCCCCCACCCCCCCCCCCCCCCACCCCCCCCCCCCCCCACCCCCCCCCCCCCCCACCCCCCCCCCCCCCCACCCCCCCCCCCCCCCACCCCCCCCCCCCCCCACCCCCCCCCCCCCCCACCCCCCCCCCCCCCCACCCCCCCCCCCCCCCACCCCCCCCCCCCCCCACCCCCCCCCCCCCCCACCCCCCCCCCCCCCCACCCCCCCCCCCCCCCACCCCCCCCCCCCCCCACCCCCCCCCCCCCCCACCCCCCCCCCCCCCCACCCCCCCCCCCCCCCACCCCCCCCCCCCCCCACCCCCCCCCCCCCCCACCCCCCCCCCCCCCCACCCCCCCCCCCCCCCACCCCCCCCCCCCCCCACCCCCCCCCCCCCCCACCCCCCCCCCCCCCCACCCCCCCCCCCCCCCACCCCCCCCCCCCCCCACCCCCCCCCCCCCCCACCCCCCCCCCCCCCCACCCCCCCCCCCCCCCACCCCCCCCCCCCCCCACCCCCCCCCCCCCCCACCCCCCCCCCCCCCCACCCCCCCCCCCCCCCACCCCCCCCCCCCCCCACCCCCCCCCCCCCCCACCCCCCCCCCCCCCCACCCCCCCCCCCCCCCACCCCCCCCCCCCCCCACCCCCCCCCCCCCCCACCCCCCCCCCCCCCCACCCCCCCCCCCCCCCACCCCCCCCCCCCCCCACCCCCCCCCCCCCCCACCCCCCCCCCCCCCCACCCCCCCCCCCCCCCACCCCCCCCCCCCCCCACCCCCCCCCCCCCCCACCCCCCCCCCCCCCCACCCCCCCCCCCCCCCACCCCCCCCCCCCCCCACCCCCCCCCCCCCCCACCCCCCCCCCCCCCCACCCCCCCCCCCCCCCACCCCCCCCCCCCCCCACCCCCCCCCCCCCCCACCCCCCCCCCCCCCCACCCCCCCCCCCCCCCACCCCCCCCCCCCCCCACCCCCCCCCCCCCCCACCCCCCCCCCCCCCCACCCCCCCCCCCCCCCACCCCCCCCCCCCCCCACCCCCCCCCCCCCCCACCCCCCCCCCCCCCCACCCCCCCCCCCCCCCACCCCCCCCCCCCCCCACCCCCCCCCCCCCCCACCCCCCCCCCCCCCCACCCCCCCCCCCCCCCACCCCCCCCCCCCCCCACCCCCCCCCCCCCCCACCCCCCCCCCCCCCCACCCCCCCCCCCCCCCACCCCCCCCCCCCCCCACCCCCCCCCCCCCCCACCCCCCCCCCCCCCCACCCCCCCCCCCCCCCACCCCCCCCCCCCCCCACCCCCCCCCCCCCCCACCCCCCCCCCCCCCCACCCCCCCCCCCCCCCACCCCCCCCCCCCCCCACCCCCCCCCCCCCCCACCCCCCCCCCCCCCCACCCCCCCCCCCCCCCACCCCCCCCCCCCCCCACCCCCCCCCCCCCCCACCCCCCCCCCCCCCCACCCCCCCCCCCCCCCACCCCCCCCCCCCCCCACCCCCCCCCCCCCCCACCCCCCCCCCCCCCCACCCCCCCCCCCCCCCACCCCCCCCCCCCCCCACCCCCCCCCCCCCCCACCCCCCCCCCCCCCCACCCCCCCCCCCCCCCACCCCCCCCCCCCCCCACCCCCCCCCCCCCCCACCCCCCCCCCCCCCCACCCCCCCCCCCCCCCACCCCCCCCCCCCCCCACCCCCCCCCCCCCCCACCCCCCCCCCCCCCCACCCCCCCCCCCCCCCACCCCCCCCCCCCCCCACCCCCCCCCCCCCCCACCCCCCCCCCCCCCCACCCCCCCCCCCCCCCACCCCCCCCCCCCCCCACCCCCCCCCCCCCCCACCCCCCCCCCCCCCCACCCCCCCCCCCCCCCACCCCCCCCCCCCCCCACCCCCCCCCCCCCCCACCCCCCCCCCCCCCCACCCCCCCCCCCCCCCACCCCCCCCCCCCCCCACCCCCCCCCCCCCCCACCCCCCCCCCCCCCCACCCCCCCCCCCCCCCACCCCCCCCCCCCCCCACCCCCCCCCCCCCCCACCCCCCCCCCCCCCCACCCCCCCCCCCCCCCACCCCCCCCCCCCCCCACCCCCCCCCCCCCCCACCCCCCCCCCCCCCCACCCCCCCCCCCCCCCACCCCCCCCCCCCCCCACCCCCCCCCCCCCCCACCCCCCCCCCCCCCCACCCCCCCCCCCCCCCACCCCCCCCCCCCCCCACCCCCCCCCCCCCCCACCCCCCCCCCCCCCCACCCCCCCCCCCCCCCACCCCCCCCCCCCCCCACCCCCCCCCCCCCCCACCCCCCCCCCCCCCCACCCCCCCCCCCCCCCACCCCCCCCCCCCCCCACCCCCCCCCCCCCCCACCCCCCCCCCCCCCCACCCCCCCCCCCCCCCACCCCCCCCCCCCCCCACCCCCCCCCCCCCCCACCCCCCCCCCCCCCCACCCCCCCCCCCCCCCACCCCCCCCCCCCCCCACCCCCCCCCCCCCCCACCCCCCCCCCCCCCCACCCCCCCCCCCCCCCACCCCCCCCCCCCCCCACCCCCCCCCCCCCCCACCCCCCCCCCCCCCCACCCCCCCCCCCCCCCACCCCCCCCCCCCCCCACCCCCCCCCCCCCCCACCCCCCCCCCCCCCCACCCCCCCCCCCCCCCACCCCCCCCCCCCCCCACCCCCCCCCCCCCCCACCCCCCCCCCCCCCCACCCCCCCCCCCCCCCACCCCCCCCCCCCCCCACCCCCCCCCCCCCCCACCCCCCCCCCCCCCCACCCCCCCCCCCCCCCACCCCCCCCCCCCCCCACCCCCCCCCCCCCCCACCCCCCCCCCCCCCCACCCCCCCCCCCCCCCACCCCCCCCCCCCCCCACCCCCCCCCCCCCCCACCCCCCCCCCCCCCCACCCCCCCCCCCCCCCACCCCCCCCCCCCCCCACCCCCCCCCCCCCCCACCCCCCCCCCCCCCCACCCCCCCCCCCCCCCACCCCCCCCCCCCCCCACCCCCCCCCCCCCCCACCCCCCCCCCCCCCCACCCCCCCCCCCCCCCACCCCCCCCCCCCCCCACCCCCCCCCCCCCCCACCCCCCCCCCCCCCCACCCCCCCCCCCCCCCACCCCCCCCCCCCCCCACCCCCCCCCCCCCCCACCCCCCCCCCCCCCCACCCCCCCCCCCCCCCACCCCCCCCCCCCCCCACCCCCCCCCCCCCCCACCCCCCCCCCCCCCCACCCCCCCCCCCCCCCACCCCCCCCCCCCCCCACCCCCCCCCCCCCCCACCCCCCCCCCCCCCCACCCCCCCCCCCCCCCACCCCCCCCCCCCCCCACCCCCCCCCCCCCCCACCCCCCCCCCCCCCCACCCCCCCCCCCCCCCACCCCCCCCCCCCCCCACCCCCCCCCCCCCCCACCCCCCCCCCCCCCCACCCCCCCCCCCCCCCACCCCCCCCCCCCCCCACCCCCCCCCCCCCCCACCCCCCCCCCCCCCCACCCCCCCCCCCCCCCACCCCCCCCCCCCCCCACCCCCCCCCCCCCCCACCCCCCCCCCCCCCCACCCCCCCCCCCCCCCACCCCCCCCCCCCCCCACCCCCCCCCCCCCCCACCCCCCCCCCCCCCCACCCCCCCCCCCCCCCACCCCCCCCCCCCCCCACCCCCCCCCCCCCCCACCCCCCCCCCCCCCCACCCCCCCCCCCCCCCACCCCCCCCCCCCCCCACCCCCCCCCCCCCCCACCCCCCCCCCCCCCCACCCCCCCCCCCCCCCACCCCCCCCCCCCCCCACCCCCCCCCCCCCCCACCCCCCCCCCCCCCCACCCCCCCCCCCCCCCACCCCCCCCCCCCCCCACCCCCCCCCCCCCCCACCCCCCCCCCCCCCCACCCCCCCCCCCCCCCACCCCCCCCCCCCCCCACCCCCCCCCCCCCCCACCCCCCCCCCCCCCCACCCCCCCCCCCCCCCACCCCCCCCCCCCCCCACCCCCCCCCCCCCCCACCCCCCCCCCCCCCCACCCCCCCCCCCCCCCACCCCCCCCCCCCCCCACCCCCCCCCCCCCCCACCCCCCCCCCCCCCCACCCCCCCCCCCCCCCACCCCCCCCCCCCCCCACCCCCCCCCCCCCCCACCCCCCCCCCCCCCCACCCCCCCCCCCCCCCACCCCCCCCCCCCCCCACCCCCCCCCCCCCCCACCCCCCCCCCCCCCCACCCCCCCCCCCCCCCACCCCCCCCCCCCCCCACCCCCCCCCCCCCCCACCCCCCCCCCCCCCCACCCCCCCCCCCCCCCACCCCCCCCCCCCCCCACCCCCCCCCCCCCCCACCCCCCCCCCCCCCCACCCCCCCCCCCCCCCACCCCCCCCCCCCCCCACCCCCCCCCCCCCCCACCCCCCCCCCCCCCCACCCCCCCCCCCCCCCACCCCCCCCCCCCCCCACCCCCCCCCCCCCCCACCCCCCCCCCCCCCCACCCCCCCCCCCCCCCACCCCCCCCCCCCCCCACCCCCCCCCCCCCCCACCCCCCCCCCCCCCCACCCCCCCCCCCCCCCACCCCCCCCCCCCCCCACCCCCCCCCCCCCCCACCCCCCCCCCCCCCCACCCCCCCCCCCCCCCACCCCCCCCCCCCCCCACCCCCCCCCCCCCCCACCCCCCCCCCCCCCCACCCCCCCCCCCCCCCACCCCCCCCCCCCCCCACCCCCCCCCCCCCCCACCCCCCCCCCCCCCCACCCCCCCCCCCCCCCACCCCCCCCCCCCCCCACCCCCCCCCCCCCCCACCCCCCCCCCCCCCCACCCCCCCCCCCCCCCACCCCCCCCCCCCCCCACCCCCCCCCCCCCCCACCCCCCCCCCCCCCCACCCCCCCCCCCCCCCACCCCCCCCCCCCCCCACCCCCCCCCCCCCCCACCCCCCCCCCCCCCCACCCCCCCCCCCCCCCACCCCCCCCCCCCCCCACCCCCCCCCCCCCCCACCCCCCCCCCCCCCCACCCCCCCCCCCCCCCACCCCCCCCCCCCCCCACCCCCCCCCCCCCCCACCCCCCCCCCCCCCCACCCCCCCCCCCCCCCACCCCCCCCCCCCCCCACCCCCCCCCCCCCCCACCCCCCCCCCCCCCCACCCCCCCCCCCCCCCACCCCCCCCCCCCCCCACCCCCCCCCCCCCCCACCCCCCCCCCCCCCCACCCCCCCCCCCCCCCACCCCCCCCCCCCCCCACCCCCCCCCCCCCCCACCCCCCCCCCCCCCCACCCCCCCCCCCCCCCACCCCCCCCCCCCCCCACCCCCCCCCCCCCCCACCCCCCCCCCCCCCCACCCCCCCCCCCCCCCACCCCCCCCCCCCCCCACCCCCCCCCCCCCCCACCCCCCCCCCCCCCCACCCCCCCCCCCCCCCACCCCCCCCCCCCCCCACCCCCCCCCCCCCCCACCCCCCCCCCCCCCCACCCCCCCCCCCCCCCACCCCCCCCCCCCCCCACCCCCCCCCCCCCCCACCCCCCCCCCCCCCCACCCCCCCCCCCCCCCACCCCCCCCCCCCCCCACCCCCCCCCCCCCCCACCCCCCCCCCCCCCCACCCCCCCCCCCCCCCACCCCCCCCCCCCCCCACCCCCCCCCCCCCCCACCCCCCCCCCCCCCCACCCCCCCCCCCCCCCACCCCCCCCCCCCCCCACCCCCCCCCCCCCCCACCCCCCCCCCCCCCCACCCCCCCCCCCCCCCACCCCCCCCCCCCCCCACCCCCCCCCCCCCCCACCCCCCCCCCCCCCCACCCCCCCCCCCCCCCACCCCCCCCCCCCCCCACCCCCCCCCCCCCCCACCCCCCCCCCCCCCCACCCCCCCCCCCCCCCACCCCCCCCCCCCCCCACCCCCCCCCCCCCCCACCCCCCCCCCCCCCCACCCCCCCCCCCCCCCACCCCCCCCCCCCCCCACCCCCCCCCCCCCCCACCCCCCCCCCCCCCCACCCCCCCCCCCCCCCACCCCCCCCCCCCCCCACCCCCCCCCCCCCCCACCCCCCCCCCCCCCCACCCCCCCCCCCCCCCACCCCCCCCCCCCCCCACCCCCCCCCCCCCCCACCCCCCCCCCCCCCCACCCCCCCCCCCCCCCACCCCCCCCCCCCCCCACCCCCCCCCCCCCCCACCCCCCCCCCCCCCCACCCCCCCCCCCCCCCACCCCCCCCCCCCCCCACCCCCCCCCCCCCCCACCCCCCCCCCCCCCCACCCCCCCCCCCCCCCACCCCCCCCCCCCCCCACCCCCCCCCCCCCCCACCCCCCCCCCCCCCCACCCCCCCCCCCCCCCACCCCCCCCCCCCCCCACCCCCCCCCCCCCCCACCCCCCCCCCCCCCCACCCCCCCCCCCCCCCACCCCCCCCCCCCCCCACCCCCCCCCCCCCCCACCCCCCCCCCCCCCCACCCCCCCCCCCCCCCACCCCCCCCCCCCCCCACCCCCCCCCCCCCCCACCCCCCCCCCCCCCCACCCCCCCCCCCCCCCACCCCCCCCCCCCCCCACCCCCCCCCCCCCCCACCCCCCCCCCCCCCCACCCCCCCCCCCCCCCACCCCCCCCCCCCCCCACCCCCCCCCCCCCCCACCCCCCCCCCCCCCCACCCCCCCCCCCCCCCACCCCCCCCCCCCCCCACCCCCCCCCCCCCCCACCCCCCCCCCCCCCCACCCCCCCCCCCCCCCACCCCCCCCCCCCCCCACCCCCCCCCCCCCCCACCCCCCCCCCCCCCCACCCCCCCCCCCCCCCACCCCCCCCCCCCCCCACCCCCCCCCCCCCCCACCCCCCCCCCCCCCCACCCCCCCCCCCCCCCACCCCCCCCCCCCCCCACCCCCCCCCCCCCCCACCCCCCCCCCCCCCCACCCCCCCCCCCCCCCACCCCCCCCCCCCCCCACCCCCCCCCCCCCCCACCCCCCCCCCCCCCCACCCCCCCCCCCCCCCACCCCCCCCCCCCCCCACCCCCCCCCCCCCCCACCCCCCCCCCCCCCCACCCCCCCCCCCCCCCACCCCCCCCCCCCCCCACCCCCCCCCCCCCCCACCCCCCCCCCCCCCCACCCCCCCCCCCCCCCACCCCCCCCCCCCCCCACCCCCCCCCCCCCCCACCCCCCCCCCCCCCCACCCCCCCCCCCCCCCACCCCCCCCCCCCCCCACCCCCCCCCCCCCCCACCCCCCCCCCCCCCCACCCCCCCCCCCCCCCACCCCCCCCCCCCCCCACCCCCCCCCCCCCCCACCCCCCCCCCCCCCCACCCCCCCCCCCCCCCACCCCCCCCCCCCCCCACCCCCCCCCCCCCCCACCCCCCCCCCCCCCCACCCCCCCCCCCCCCCACCCCCCCCCCCCCCCACCCCCCCCCCCCCCCACCCCCCCCCCCCCCCACCCCCCCCCCCCCCCACCCCCCCCCCCCCCCACCCCCCCCCCCCCCCACCCCCCCCCCCCCCCACCCCCCCCCCCCCCCACCCCCCCCCCCCCCCACCCCCCCCCCCCCCCACCCCCCCCCCCCCCCACCCCCCCCCCCCCCCACCCCCCCCCCCCCCCACCCCCCCCCCCCCCCACCCCCCCCCCCCCCCACCCCCCCCCCCCCCCACCCCCCCCCCCCCCCACCCCCCCCCCCCCCCACCCCCCCCCCCCCCCACCCCCCCCCCCCCCCACCCCCCCCCCCCCCCACCCCCCCCCCCCCCCACCCCCCCCCCCCCCCACCCCCCCCCCCCCCCACCCCCCCCCCCCCCCACCCCCCCCCCCCCCCACCCCCCCCCCCCCCCACCCCCCCCCCCCCCCACCCCCCCCCCCCCCCACCCCCCCCCCCCCCCACCCCCCCCCCCCCCCACCCCCCCCCCCCCCCACCCCCCCCCCCCCCCACCCCCCCCCCCCCCCACCCCCCCCCCCCCCCACCCCCCCCCCCCCCCACCCCCCCCCCCCCCCACCCCCCCCCCCCCCCACCCCCCCCCCCCCCCACCCCCCCCCCCCCCCACCCCCCCCCCCCCCCACCCCCCCCCCCCCCCACCCCCCCCCCCCCCCACCCCCCCCCCCCCCCACCCCCCCCCCCCCCCACCCCCCCCCCCCCCCACCCCCCCCCCCCCCCACCCCCCCCCCCCCCCACCCCCCCCCCCCCCCACCCCCCCCCCCCCCCACCCCCCCCCCCCCCCACCCCCCCCCCCCCCCACCCCCCCCCCCCCCCACCCCCCCCCCCCCCCACCCCCCCCCCCCCCCACCCCCCCCCCCCCCCACCCCCCCCCCCCCCCACCCCCCCCCCCCCCCACCCCCCCCCCCCCCCACCCCCCCCCCCCCCCACCCCCCCCCCCCCCCACCCCCCCCCCCCCCCACCCCCCCCCCCCCCCACCCCCCCCCCCCCCCACCCCCCCCCCCCCCCACCCCCCCCCCCCCCCACCCCCCCCCCCCCCCACCCCCCCCCCCCCCCACCCCCCCCCCCCCCCACCCCCCCCCCCCCCCACCCCCCCCCCCCCCCACCCCCCCCCCCCCCCACCCCCCCCCCCCCCCACCCCCCCCCCCCCCCACCCCCCCCCCCCCCCACCCCCCCCCCCCCCCACCCCCCCCCCCCCCCACCCCCCCCCCCCCCCACCCCCCCCCCCCCCCACCCCCCCCCCCCCCCACCCCCCCCCCCCCCCACCCCCCCCCCCCCCCACCCCCCCCCCCCCCCACCCCCCCCCCCCCCCACCCCCCCCCCCCCCCACCCCCCCCCCCCCCCACCCCCCCCCCCCCCCACCCCCCCCCCCCCCCACCCCCCCCCCCCCCCACCCCCCCCCCCCCCCACCCCCCCCCCCCCCCACCCCCCCCCCCCCCCACCCCCCCCCCCCCCCACCCCCCCCCCCCCCCACCCCCCCCCCCCCCCACCCCCCCCCCCCCCCACCCCCCCCCCCCCCCACCCCCCCCCCCCCCCACCCCCCCCCCCCCCCACCCCCCCCCCCCCCCACCCCCCCCCCCCCCCACCCCCCCCCCCCCCCACCCCCCCCCCCCCCCACCCCCCCCCCCCCCCACCCCCCCCCCCCCCCACCCCCCCCCCCCCCCACCCCCCCCCCCCCCCACCCCCCCCCCCCCCCACCCCCCCCCCCCCCCACCCCCCCCCCCCCCCACCCCCCCCCCCCCCCACCCCCCCCCCCCCCCACCCCCCCCCCCCCCCACCCCCCCCCCCCCCCACCCCCCCCCCCCCCCACCCCCCCCCCCCCCCACCCCCCCCCCCCCCCACCCCCCCCCCCCCCCACCCCCCCCCCCCCCCACCCCCCCCCCCCCCCACCCCCCCCCCCCCCCACCCCCCCCCCCCCCCACCCCCCCCCCCCCCCACCCCCCCCCCCCCCCACCCCCCCCCCCCCCCACCCCCCCCCCCCCCCACCCCCCCCCCCCCCCACCCCCCCCCCCCCCCACCCCCCCCCCCCCCCACCCCCCCCCCCCCCCACCCCCCCCCCCCCCCACCCCCCCCCCCCCCCACCCCCCCCCCCCCCCACCCCCCCCCCCCCCCACCCCCCCCCCCCCCCACCCCCCCCCCCCCCCACCCCCCCCCCCCCCCACCCCCCCCCCCCCCCACCCCCCCCCCCCCCCACCCCCCCCCCCCCCCACCCCCCCCCCCCCCCACCCCCCCCCCCCCCCACCCCCCCCCCCCCCCACCCCCCCCCCCCCCCACCCCCCCCCCCCCCCACCCCCCCCCCCCCCCACCCCCCCCCCCCCCCACCCCCCCCCCCCCCCACCCCCCCCCCCCCCCACCCCCCCCCCCCCCCACCCCCCCCCCCCCCCACCCCCCCCCCCCCCCACCCCCCCCCCCCCCCACCCCCCCCCCCCCCCACCCCCCCCCCCCCCCACCCCCCCCCCCCCCCACCCCCCCCCCCCCCCACCCCCCCCCCCCCCCACCCCCCCCCCCCCCCACCCCCCCCCCCCCCCACCCCCCCCCCCCCCCACCCCCCCCCCCCCCCACCCCCCCCCCCCCCCACCCCCCCCCCCCCCCACCCCCCCCCCCCCCCACCCCCCCCCCCCCCCACCCCCCCCCCCCCCCACCCCCCCCCCCCCCCACCCCCCCCCCCCCCCACCCCCCCCCCCCCCCACCCCCCCCCCCCCCCACCCCCCCCCCCCCCCACCCCCCCCCCCCCCCACCCCCCCCCCCCCCCACCCCCCCCCCCCCCCACCCCCCCCCCCCCCCACCCCCCCCCCCCCCCACCCCCCCCCCCCCCCACCCCCCCCCCCCCCCACCCCCCCCCCCCCCCACCCCCCCCCCCCCCCACCCCCCCCCCCCCCCACCCCCCCCCCCCCCCACCCCCCCCCCCCCCCACCCCCCCCCCCCCCCACCCCCCCCCCCCCCCACCCCCCCCCCCCCCCACCCCCCCCCCCCCCCACCCCCCCCCCCCCCCACCCCCCCCCCCCCCCACCCCCCCCCCCCCCCACCCCCCCCCCCCCCCACCCCCCCCCCCCCCCACCCCCCCCCCCCCCCACCCCCCCCCCCCCCCACCCCCCCCCCCCCCCACCCCCCCCCCCCCCCACCCCCCCCCCCCCCCACCCCCCCCCCCCCCCACCCCCCCCCCCCCCCACCCCCCCCCCCCCCCACCCCCCCCCCCCCCCACCCCCCCCCCCCCCCACCCCCCCCCCCCCCCACCCCCCCCCCCCCCCACCCCCCCCCCCCCCCACCCCCCCCCCCCCCCACCCCCCCCCCCCCCCACCCCCCCCCCCCCCCACCCCCCCCCCCCCCCACCCCCCCCCCCCCCCACCCCCCCCCCCCCCCACCCCCCCCCCCCCCCACCCCCCCCCCCCCCCACCCCCCCCCCCCCCCACCCCCCCCCCCCCCCACCCCCCCCCCCCCCCACCCCCCCCCCCCCCCACCCCCCCCCCCCCCCACCCCCCCCCCCCCCCACCCCCCCCCCCCCCCACCCCCCCCCCCCCCCACCCCCCCCCCCCCCCACCCCCCCCCCCCCCCACCCCCCCCCCCCCCCACCCCCCCCCCCCCCCACCCCCCCCCCCCCCCACCCCCCCCCCCCCCCACCCCCCCCCCCCCCCACCCCCCCCCCCCCCCACCCCCCCCCCCCCCCACCCCCCCCCCCCCCCACCCCCCCCCCCCCCCACCCCCCCCCCCCCCCACCCCCCCCCCCCCCCACCCCCCCCCCCCCCCACCCCCCCCCCCCCCCACCCCCCCCCCCCCCCACCCCCCCCCCCCCCCACCCCCCCCCCCCCCCACCCCCCCCCCCCCCCACCCCCCCCCCCCCCCACCCCCCCCCCCCCCCACCCCCCCCCCCCCCCACCCCCCCCCCCCCCCACCCCCCCCCCCCCCCACCCCCCCCCCCCCCCACCCCCCCCCCCCCCCACCCCCCCCCCCCCCCACCCCCCCCCCCCCCCACCCCCCCCCCCCCCCACCCCCCCCCCCCCCCACCCCCCCCCCCCCCCACCCCCCCCCCCCCCCACCCCCCCCCCCCCCCACCCCCCCCCCCCCCCACCCCCCCCCCCCCCCACCCCCCCCCCCCCCCACCCCCCCCCCCCCCCACCCCCCCCCCCCCCCACCCCCCCCCCCCCCCACCCCCCCCCCCCCCCACCCCCCCCCCCCCCCACCCCCCCCCCCCCCCACCCCCCCCCCCCCCCACCCCCCCCCCCCCCCACCCCCCCCCCCCCCCACCCCCCCCCCCCCCCACCCCCCCCCCCCCCCACCCCCCCCCCCCCCCACCCCCCCCCCCCCCCACCCCCCCCCCCCCCCACCCCCCCCCCCCCCCACCCCCCCCCCCCCCCACCCCCCCCCCCCCCCACCCCCCCCCCCCCCCACCCCCCCCCCCCCCCACCCCCCCCCCCCCCCACCCCCCCCCCCCCCCACCCCCCCCCCCCCCCACCCCCCCCCCCCCCCACCCCCCCCCCCCCCCACCCCCCCCCCCCCCCACCCCCCCCCCCCCCCACCCCCCCCCCCCCCCACCCCCCCCCCCCCCCACCCCCCCCCCCCCCCACCCCCCCCCCCCCCCACCCCCCCCCCCCCCCACCCCCCCCCCCCCCCACCCCCCCCCCCCCCCACCCCCCCCCCCCCCCACCCCCCCCCCCCCCCACCCCCCCCCCCCCCCACCCCCCCCCCCCCCCACCCCCCCCCCCCCCCACCCCCCCCCCCCCCCACCCCCCCCCCCCCCCACCCCCCCCCCCCCCCACCCCCCCCCCCCCCCACCCCCCCCCCCCCCCACCCCCCCCCCCCCCCACCCCCCCCCCCCCCCACCCCCCCCCCCCCCCACCCCCCCCCCCCCCCACCCCCCCCCCCCCCCACCCCCCCCCCCCCCCACCCCCCCCCCCCCCCACCCCCCCCCCCCCCCACCCCCCCCCCCCCCCACCCCCCCCCCCCCCCACCCCCCCCCCCCCCCACCCCCCCCCCCCCCCACCCCCCCCCCCCCCCACCCCCCCCCCCCCCCACCCCCCCCCCCCCCCACCCCCCCCCCCCCCCACCCCCCCCCCCCCCCACCCCCCCCCCCCCCCACCCCCCCCCCCCCCCACCCCCCCCCCCCCCCACCCCCCCCCCCCCCCACCCCCCCCCCCCCCCACCCCCCCCCCCCCCCACCCCCCCCCCCCCCCACCCCCCCCCCCCCCCACCCCCCCCCCCCCCCACCCCCCCCCCCCCCCACCCCCCCCCCCCCCCACCCCCCCCCCCCCCCACCCCCCCCCCCCCCCACCCCCCCCCCCCCCCACCCCCCCCCCCCCCCACCCCCCCCCCCCCCCACCCCCCCCCCCCCCCACCCCCCCCCCCCCCCACCCCCCCCCCCCCCCACCCCCCCCCCCCCCCACCCCCCCCCCCCCCCACCCCCCCCCCCCCCCACCCCCCCCCCCCCCCACCCCCCCCCCCCCCCACCCCCCCCCCCCCCCACCCCCCCCCCCCCCCACCCCCCCCCCCCCCCACCCCCCCCCCCCCCCACCCCCCCCCCCCCCCACCCCCCCCCCCCCCCACCCCCCCCCCCCCCCACCCCCCCCCCCCCCCACCCCCCCCCCCCCCCACCCCCCCCCCCCCCCACCCCCCCCCCCCCCCACCCCCCCCCCCCCCCACCCCCCCCCCCCCCCACCCCCCCCCCCCCCCACCCCCCCCCCCCCCCACCCCCCCCCCCCCCCACCCCCCCCCCCCCCCACCCCCCCCCCCCCCCACCCCCCCCCCCCCCCACCCCCCCCCCCCCCCACCCCCCCCCCCCCCCACCCCCCCCCCCCCCCACCCCCCCCCCCCCCCACCCCCCCCCCCCCCCACCCCCCCCCCCCCCCACCCCCCCCCCCCCCCACCCCCCCCCCCCCCCACCCCCCCCCCCCCCCACCCCCCCCCCCCCCCACCCCCCCCCCCCCCCACCCCCCCCCCCCCCCACCCCCCCCCCCCCCCACCCCCCCCCCCCCCCACCCCCCCCCCCCCCCACCCCCCCCCCCCCCCACCCCCCCCCCCCCCCACCCCCCCCCCCCCCCACCCCCCCCCCCCCCCACCCCCCCCCCCCCCCACCCCCCCCCCCCCCCACCCCCCCCCCCCCCCACCCCCCCCCCCCCCCACCCCCCCCCCCCCCCACCCCCCCCCCCCCCCACCCCCCCCCCCCCCCACCCCCCCCCCCCCCCACCCCCCCCCCCCCCCACCCCCCCCCCCCCCCACCCCCCCCCCCCCCCACCCCCCCCCCCCCCCACCCCCCCCCCCCCCCACCCCCCCCCCCCCCCACCCCCCCCCCCCCCCACCCCCCCCCCCCCCCACCCCCCCCCCCCCCCACCCCCCCCCCCCCCCACCCCCCCCCCCCCCCACCCCCCCCCCCCCCCACCCCCCCCCCCCCCCACCCCCCCCCCCCCCCACCCCCCCCCCCCCCCACCCCCCCCCCCCCCCACCCCCCCCCCCCCCCACCCCCCCCCCCCCCCACCCCCCCCCCCCCCCACCCCCCCCCCCCCCCACCCCCCCCCCCCCCCACCCCCCCCCCCCCCCACCCCCCCCCCCCCCCACCCCCCCCCCCCCCCACCCCCCCCCCCCCCCACCCCCCCCCCCCCCCACCCCCCCCCCCCCCCACCCCCCCCCCCCCCCACCCCCCCCCCCCCCCACCCCCCCCCCCCCCCACCCCCCCCCCCCCCCACCCCCCCCCCCCCCCACCCCCCCCCCCCCCCACCCCCCCCCCCCCCCACCCCCCCCCCCCCCCACCCCCCCCCCCCCCCACCCCCCCCCCCCCCCACCCCCCCCCCCCCCCACCCCCCCCCCCCCCCACCCCCCCCCCCCCCCACCCCCCCCCCCCCCCACCCCCCCCCCCCCCCACCCCCCCCCCCCCCCACCCCCCCCCCCCCCCACCCCCCCCCCCCCCCACCCCCCCCCCCCCCCACCCCCCCCCCCCCCCACCCCCCCCCCCCCCCACCCCCCCCCCCCCCCACCCCCCCCCCCCCCCACCCCCCCCCCCCCCCACCCCCCCCCCCCCCCACCCCCCCCCCCCCCCACCCCCCCCCCCCCCCACCCCCCCCCCCCCCCACCCCCCCCCCCCCCCACCCCCCCCCCCCCCCACCCCCCCCCCCCCCCACCCCCCCCCCCCCCCACCCCCCCCCCCCCCCACCCCCCCCCCCCCCCACCCCCCCCCCCCCCCACCCCCCCCCCCCCCCACCCCCCCCCCCCCCCACCCCCCCCCCCCCCCACCCCCCCCCCCCCCCACCCCCCCCCCCCCCCACCCCCCCCCCCCCCCACCCCCCCCCCCCCCCACCCCCCCCCCCCCCCACCCCCCCCCCCCCCCACCCCCCCCCCCCCCCACCCCCCCCCCCCCCCACCCCCCCCCCCCCCCACCCCCCCCCCCCCCCACCCCCCCCCCCCCCCACCCCCCCCCCCCCCCACCCCCCCCCCCCCCCACCCCCCCCCCCCCCCACCCCCCCCCCCCCCCACCCCCCCCCCCCCCCACCCCCCCCCCCCCCCACCCCCCCCCCCCCCCACCCCCCCCCCCCCCCACCCCCCCCCCCCCCCACCCCCCCCCCCCCCCACCCCCCCCCCCCCCCACCCCCCCCCCCCCCCACCCCCCCCCCCCCCCACCCCCCCCCCCCCCCACCCCCCCCCCCCCCCACCCCCCCCCCCCCCCACCCCCCCCCCCCCCCACCCCCCCCCCCCCCCACCCCCCCCCCCCCCCACCCCCCCCCCCCCCCACCCCCCCCCCCCCCCACCCCCCCCCCCCCCCACCCCCCCCCCCCCCCACCCCCCCCCCCCCCCACCCCCCCCCCCCCCCACCCCCCCCCCCCCCCACCCCCCCCCCCCCCCACCCCCCCCCCCCCCCACCCCCCCCCCCCCCCACCCCCCCCCCCCCCCACCCCCCCCCCCCCCCACCCCCCCCCCCCCCCACCCCCCCCCCCCCCCACCCCCCCCCCCCCCCACCCCCCCCCCCCCCCACCCCCCCCCCCCCCCACCCCCCCCCCCCCCCACCCCCCCCCCCCCCCACCCCCCCCCCCCCCCACCCCCCCCCCCCCCCACCCCCCCCCCCCCCCACCCCCCCCCCCCCCCACCCCCCCCCCCCCCCACCCCCCCCCCCCCCCACCCCCCCCCCCCCCCACCCCCCCCCCCCCCCACCCCCCCCCCCCCCCACCCCCCCCCCCCCCCACCCCCCCCCCCCCCCACCCCCCCCCCCCCCCACCCCCCCCCCCCCCCACCCCCCCCCCCCCCCACCCCCCCCCCCCCCCACCCCCCCCCCCCCCCACCCCCCCCCCCCCCCACCCCCCCCCCCCCCCACCCCCCCCCCCCCCCACCCCCCCCCCCCCCCACCCCCCCCCCCCCCCACCCCCCCCCCCCCCCACCCCCCCCCCCCCCCACCCCCCCCCCCCCCCACCCCCCCCCCCCCCCACCCCCCCCCCCCCCCACCCCCCCCCCCCCCCACCCCCCCCCCCCCCCACCCCCCCCCCCCCCCACCCCCCCCCCCCCCCACCCCCCCCCCCCCCCACCCCCCCCCCCCCCCACCCCCCCCCCCCCCCACCCCCCCCCCCCCCCACCCCCCCCCCCCCCCACCCCCCCCCCCCCCCACCCCCCCCCCCCCCCACCCCCCCCCCCCCCCACCCCCCCCCCCCCCCACCCCCCCCCCCCCCCACCCCCCCCCCCCCCCACCCCCCCCCCCCCCCACCCCCCCCCCCCCCCACCCCCCCCCCCCCCCACCCCCCCCCCCCCCCACCCCCCCCCCCCCCCACCCCCCCCCCCCCCCACCCCCCCCCCCCCCCACCCCCCCCCCCCCCCACCCCCCCCCCCCCCCACCCCCCCCCCCCCCCACCCCCCCCCCCCCCCACCCCCCCCCCCCCCCACCCCCCCCCCCCCCCACCCCCCCCCCCCCCCACCCCCCCCCCCCCCCACCCCCCCCCCCCCCCACCCCCCCCCCCCCCCACCCCCCCCCCCCCCCACCCCCCCCCCCCCCCACCCCCCCCCCCCCCCACCCCCCCCCCCCCCCACCCCCCCCCCCCCCCACCCCCCCCCCCCCCCACCCCCCCCCCCCCCCACCCCCCCCCCCCCCCACCCCCCCCCCCCCCCACCCCCCCCCCCCCCCACCCCCCCCCCCCCCCACCCCCCCCCCCCCCCACCCCCCCCCCCCCCCACCCCCCCCCCCCCCCACCCCCCCCCCCCCCCACCCCCCCCCCCCCCCACCCCCCCCCCCCCCCACCCCCCCCCCCCCCCACCCCCCCCCCCCCCCACCCCCCCCCCCCCCCACCCCCCCCCCCCCCCACCCCCCCCCCCCCCCACCCCCCCCCCCCCCCACCCCCCCCCCCCCCCACCCCCCCCCCCCCCCACCCCCCCCCCCCCCCACCCCCCCCCCCCCCCACCCCCCCCCCCCCCCACCCCCCCCCCCCCCCACCCCCCCCCCCCCCCACCCCCCCCCCCCCCCACCCCCCCCCCCCCCCACCCCCCCCCCCCCCCACCCCCCCCCCCCCCCACCCCCCCCCCCCCCCACCCCCCCCCCCCCCCACCCCCCCCCCCCCCCACCCCCCCCCCCCCCCACCCCCCCCCCCCCCCACCCCCCCCCCCCCCCACCCCCCCCCCCCCCCACCCCCCCCCCCCCCCACCCCCCCCCCCCCCCACCCCCCCCCCCCCCCACCCCCCCCCCCCCCCACCCCCCCCCCCCCCCACCCCCCCCCCCCCCCACCCCCCCCCCCCCCCACCCCCCCCCCCCCCCACCCCCCCCCCCCCCCACCCCCCCCCCCCCCCACCCCCCCCCCCCCCCACCCCCCCCCCCCCCCACCCCCCCCCCCCCCCACCCCCCCCCCCCCCCACCCCCCCCCCCCCCCACCCCCCCCCCCCCCCACCCCCCCCCCCCCCCACCCCCCCCCCCCCCCACCCCCCCCCCCCCCCACCCCCCCCCCCCCCCACCCCCCCCCCCCCCCACCCCCCCCCCCCCCCACCCCCCCCCCCCCCCACCCCCCCCCCCCCCCACCCCCCCCCCCCCCCACCCCCCCCCCCCCCCACCCCCCCCCCCCCCCACCCCCCCCCCCCCCCACCCCCCCCCCCCCCCACCCCCCCCCCCCCCCACCCCCCCCCCCCCCCACCCCCCCCCCCCCCCACCCCCCCCCCCCCCCACCCCCCCCCCCCCCCACCCCCCCCCCCCCCCACCCCCCCCCCCCCCCACCCCCCCCCCCCCCCACCCCCCCCCCCCCCCACCCCCCCCCAGAAGAAGAAGAAGAAGAAGAAGAAGAAGAAGAAGAAGAAGAAGAAGAGGAAGAGGAAGAAGAAGAAGAAGAAGAGGAGGAGGAGGAGGAGGAGGAGGAGGAGGAGGAGGAGGAGGAGGAGGAGGAGTTTGGATTTATATCCTCCCCTTTCTCTCCTATAGGAGACTCAAAGGGGCTTACAATCTCCTTGCCCTCCCCCCCCCCAACAGACACCCTGTGAGGTGGGTGGGGCTGAGAGAGCTCCAAAGAACTGCAAGGAGGCCAAGGTCACCCACCTGGCATGTGTTGGAGTGCACAAGCTAATCTGGTTCACCAGATAAGCCTCCACAGCTCAGGTGGCAGAGCAGGGAATCAAACCTGGTTCTCCAGATTAGAGTGCACCTGCTCTTAACCACTACCAGCTGCTTCTCTGGCCTACAATCTCCACGAGCTGGAATGCTCTGGTTCTATACTAGAAAAGTCCCTTTGAAAAGAACAGCAAAATATCCAATGCGAGAAACATCTTATTTTATGACAAATCTCTTGTTCCAGTTTCCCTTCAATTGCTGCCTTCCATTAATACTATACTATGGTCAAAAGAGTCCCTTAAAAGGCTGTTTGATTGGAAGGATTAAGGGGAAGAGCCCAAAAGCCGATGGCAGACAAATAACCCACCAAGGACTTTCCTTTCTGGTTTTAATGGGCTATTTTAGAGCTACGACGCAGCTCCTCCGTGACTGCGCTCATCTGTCATTCTGCTTAAGCAGTTTCTCTTTTAGGCCTCGATTACTCCTGCTTTGGGCAATCCGGTTGCTTTGGGATTGTACCAAGGAAGGAAAAGCAGTGAGGCTTACACAGCCAGACCTTTAAGGGTGCTGCTCAATCTTATTTAGTCAAGCGGAGGCAGATATTGGTTTTTTCCCCTCTTTACGGAAGCGATGATCACCAGCCGGGTTGTCATAATATTTGCTGGGGACTGCGTGCAGTTAAAAGAACGATTAACCATGTCGAGGCACAGTTGCGGGTGGAATAACTCGTGCCTTTTCATTTTCTCAGTGAAGGCACAATAAATGAAAAGATCGGTAGCGATTGCTACCGAAATGGCTGCCTTTTAGAAGAAGAAGAAGAAGAAGAAGAAGAAGAAGAAGAAGAAGAAGAAGAAGAAGAAGAAGAAGAAGAAGAAGAAGAAGAAGAAGAAGAAGAAGAAGAAGAAGAAGAAGAAGAAGAAGAAGAAGAGGAGGAGGAGGAGGAGGAGGAGGAGGAGGAGGAGGAGGAGGAGGAGTTTGGAGTAATATCCCCCCTTCCTCTCCTGCAGGAGACTCAAAGGGGCTTACAATCTCCTTGCCCTTCCCCCCTCACAACAAACACCCTGTGAGGTAGGTGGGGCTGAGAGAGCTCCGAGAAGCTGTGACTTGCCCAAAGTCACCCAGCTGGCGTGTGTGGGAGTGTACAGGCTAATCTGAATTCCCCAGATAAGCCTCCACAGCTCAGGCGGCAGAGCTGGGAATCAAACCCGTTTCCTCCAGATTAGATACACGAGCTCTTAACCTCCTACGCCACTGCTGCACTGCTTTTTACTATGTTAGACTTCTCTATTGACTCTGATCATGATCATAATTAGGAAGGAAATATTTATCAGTGGCTATTAGCCATGGGCGTAGCTGCAACAAGGACATGTGGGGACATTTGCCCAAGGTGGCCCCTGTTGTGTCATGTGAGGGCAGAAAATCGCCCGCCCCCCACTCTCCCGGGAAGGAGGGGGTGTGTGGCTGGGCCTGGGCGTGATGTGCGTGCACTGCCTGTCTCTTGGAGAACATGCCCACAACACACCAGGCCAGCCAATGTCGTGCCCAGATCCAGTCATGCCCCTCCTCCTTCCTCCCTCGCCCCAGCAGGCCCGGCTGCCAGCTAAGGTAAGTAGGGCGTGGGGCAGGGGGCCCATGAGGGGGGGGCAGAAAATGTGGAGTCTGCCCCGGGCTCCATTTTTCATAGCTACACCACTGATATTAATCATGGTGACTAAAGGGGAACCTTCACACTCAGAGGTGGTAAATCTCTGAATCCAATGCCGGGAGGCAACATCTGGGAAAACCCTTGACCTCTACATCCTGTTGTTGGACCACCAGCGGAATTGATTGACCACGGTCTGAGGCAGGATGCTGGACTAGATGGATCTCTAGTCTGATTCAACAAAGCTGTTCTTATGTTCTTCTCAAAAGAAGCCCCCCTGGGTTTCAGGCAGAAACCAACATTTGCTGCTCCTAAGATCCTTTAACTAGAGAGGGGACCTCTTGCACACCAAACAAACGTTCCATCACGGAGCTGTGGCTGCTTCCCAGAGATGCGACAGAGACTCTGAGGTCTGAACCAGGGATTTCATAGTCTAAGACCTTGTGTGGCATTGCTGTCTCCAACTGTTTGTCTAGCCTAAGCCCTCTTCAATATGAAGTAGATCCATTGATCTCCTGAGCTTAGTACTGCCTGTCTGATTGGCAGGAACTGTTCAGGTTCTCTGGCAGATCAAAGTAATTCCTAGCCCTGGCTAACAAGGTCCTTAAACTGGAGATGCTCGAGAATATATCTGGGACTTTCAGTATGCATGTAAAGTGTATACTATACTACGAGTTTCAGCACCTTCCCCATGTTCAGTGCCTTTGTAGCGTTACAGGGAAACAGCTATTGAATTGTTCGTTTTTGACATTTATATCCCACAGTCTCTCTAGGATATAAATGCAGCAGTGGCGTAGTGGTTAAGAGCAGGTGCATTCTAATCTGGAGGAACCGGGTTTGATTCCCTGCTCTGCCTCTTGAGCTGTGGAGGCTTATCTGGGGAATTCAGATTAGCCTGTGCACTCCCACACACGCCAGCTGGGTGGCCTTGGGCTAGTCCAGTGGTGGCGAACCTATGGCACGGGTGCCAGAGGTGGCACTCAGAGCCCTCTCTGTGGGCAAGCACAAACAGAGTCACCCCCACCTCCCACACACACACATCTAGGCTGGCCTGGGCTGCTGGGCTCGATTATTAGCATTCAACCTAAGACAGTGATGGCGAACCTATGGCACGGGTGCCAGAGGTGGCACTCAGAGCCCTCTCTGTGGGCACGCGCAGAGTTCTCCCCCCACACATCTAGACTGGCCTGGGCCGCTAAGCTTGATTATTAGCATTAAACCTAAGACCTAGTTTTGGGGAAGCAGTGTAGGTAACCCTGTTAAGCGCTGTTAAACCCCACTGATTTTCATGCAAAGAACTAAAGCACAATTCTTTACCTGGGAGTAAGCTTGGTTGCTGGCAATGGGGCTTGCTTCTGAGTAAACCCTCCTAGGGTCGTGATTCACCCGTTGGAAGAATTGCACTGTTGCTTCAAAGCAAAGCCATCGACTACCACCAAGCTTACTCCTGAGTAACGCACGCCTCGGAGCCGTTTTTTTCTAAACGAAAGCCTCAGTATTCAGGTTAAATTACCATGTTGGCACTTTGCAATAAATAAGTGGGTTTTGGGTTGCAATTTGGGCACTCGGTCTTGAAAAGGTTTGCCATCGCTGACCTAAGACCTAGTTTTGGGGAAGCAGTGTAGGTAACCCTGTTAAACCCCACTGATTTTCATGCGAAGAACTGAAGCACGGTTCTTTACGTAGGAGTAAGCTCGGTTGCTGGCAATGGGGCTTGCTTCTGAGTAAACCCTCCTAGGGTCATGAGTCCCCCGTTCGAAGCGTTGCACGGTGCTTCAAAGCATAGCCACTGACTACAAAGCATAGCCATTGACTACGGTGCTTCAAAGCATAGCCACCAAGCTTACTCCCGAGTAACGTGTGTCTCGGAGCCAACCGTTTTTTCTAAACTAAAACCTCAGTATTCAAGTTAAATTGCCGTGTTGGCACTTTGCGATAAATAAGTGGGTTTTGGGTTGCAGTTTGGGCACTCGGTCTCGAAAAGGTTCGCCATCACTGGGCTAGTCACAGCTTTTCAGAGCTCTCTCAGCCCTACCCACCTCATGGGGTGTTTGTTGTGAGGGGGGAAGGGCAAACTCCAAGTCATTACCCCCTCTAATTATCTGGTAACTGGGTCCCAATACATGGTATACAAGCACAAAAACACAGCATTCTCCTTGAAGCTAGCCAGGATCTGCTTTGGAGACGGTGTGCTAAGTAATTATCATGAGTTCCACAGACAAAAGGCAGGATATAAATTATAGAGATCAACACTCATCACATGGTGAGATTCCTGAGGTTACTGTTCACCTACTGTTGACAATAGAAAGCTGAACGAGACTTTGTTCTGTTCTGAACAGCTGGTACTGAAATTCTTTTGCTTCCAGAATCAGTCTAGGTAGAAGCGACCCTGAAGAAATCAGTTTTGGCAGCTCCTGTCATGTATCCCTGCTTGTTTCCCATTCAGAATGGAAGGTTCAGAGTTGGCCTCTGAAGGGGGATTGGCCAACGAATGCCAACAGGATGACTCCGACCCTGTCTTCTTATCAGGGCAAAGTGCGCTCAAACTCCTGTCAGTCCAGTTCACCTTCTGTTTGCCACAGCATTCTCCTTGAAGCTAGCTAGTCATGAACCAGAAGCTGATTTTTCAACAGGCTGTCATCTTTTGACCCATTTGTAGATGTTCGGCAGGTTGCTTCACCCTATTTCTTCTTAACAGCGTGGTGGAAAGTGCTGTTGAGTTACAGCTAGTGTGCGGTCCCACCAAGGTTTCCCAGGCAAGAGACATCTAGAGGTAGTTTCCCATTGGTTGCCTCTACATAGTGACCCTGAACTTCCTTGGTGGCCCCCAACACCCCAATGGTCTTCAAAAGCCGGACGTGCATCCACGTTACATTTCAACCGGATACATAGTAGAGGTCAGTGATGGCGAACCTTTTTGAGACTGAGTGCCCAAACTGCAACCCCAAACCCACTTATTTATCACAAAGTGCCGACATGGCAATTTAACCTGAATACTGAGGTTTTAGTTTAGAAAAAATGGTTGGCTCTGAGGCGTGTGTTACTCGGGAGCAAGTTTGGTGGTAGAAGGTGGCTTTGCTTTGAAGCAACCATGCAACTCTTAGAACGGGTGAATCACGACCCTAGGGGGGTTTACTCAAAAGCAAGCCACATTGCCAGCAACTGAGCTTACTCCCAGGTAAAGGATCACGCTTTAGTTCTTTGCATGAAAATCAGTAGGGTTTAACAGCGCTTAACAGGGTTACCTATACTGCTTCCCCAAAACTAGGTCTTAGGTTTAATGCTAATAATAATGCCAATAGCCCAGGCCAGCCTAGATGTGTGGGAGGGGGCACTCTGTTTGTGCGTGCCCACAGAGAGGGCTCTGAGTGCCACCACTGGCACCCGTGCCATAGGTTCACCATCACTGGTATAGGTTCATAGGTTTTAATGTGCAAATTAGCACTGGGCAACGTTCCTTTATATCCATTGGTTGCAGTGATAAACAATATTTCATAAGTGGGTTGGATTTGATGGCCTATGGCAGTGGTTCTCAACCTGTGGGTCGCGACCCCTTTGGGGGTCGAACGACCCTTTTACAGGGGCCGCCTCTCTGCATCAGTGTTCTCCATCTGTAAAATGGATAAATGTTAGGGTTGGGGGTCACCACAACATGAGGAACTGTATTAAAGGGTCGCGACATTAGGAAGGTTGAGAACCACTGGCCTATGGGGTCTCTTGCAACTCTGCGATTCTATAAAGGTGGCGACTGCTTTTCTCTTTCTTGACTAAAAGCACCATTCATCAAAATCTTCTCCGCATTCTGCATATTTTTTTTTTAAAAAATGGGCTGCCTCTTTAAAGCAGAGCGAACATGTTTTATTGGCTGGGATCTTTAAAGAAAATTATCATCCCACGCCGAGTGATTGATACCATTACTGTAGTCAGAGGCAGATGATACCAGCTGCCCTCTTGCTTCATCCAAGTTGCCCATTAAACCCGCCTCACTGATCCAAATGAGTTTCATAGACCAGGGTCTTTGGCAAAACCAGCAGAAACCCATGAAGCGATGCTGTCGAAACGGCTCGATACATCACACATAATTTTATCATGGGGGGGGGGTGAGCAGGACCAAAGAGGGCGATCGTATCACACTTTTTTACCATTGATTAACTAAATCAGACACAGCCTGACTATGTGGTTTCAGTCCTGCGCTTGAACTACGACGACGTCGTCTTTCTGAGGCCGCCCGACTTGAGCAATATTGATCCCTTCGTATCTGGCAGCTGCTAAATCTCGGCAGATACCTGAATGACGAGTGTTGAGAGAGGTGAGAGGCAGGGACGGAAGGAAGGAGGAATGAAAAGAAAAAAAAGAGTTCCACTCCGAAACGTGCGCAATTGATGCGCCAGAGGTGGTGGCCGCCACGTCTGTGTTACGTATTGATTCGTTGCACTTGCAAGGGGTTCTTCTGTCTCTCTCTCTCACTCTCTCTTTTTTATTTGATTGATGACAATGGAGCTTCATGACAGCTTCAGCCACAATAATATTTTATAACTGTGTTTGGGAGGGCTCGGTCTAAATGAGAACAATTGGATCAGGAGGGCTTCAGTCACATTCCCTTGATTTGGAGAAGCAGGAGCTCATTTTTAACTGTGCGGCGAAGAAAAGAAGAGGTAATTAAAGGAGAGTGCTTAAATCGTCAAAGTTCATCAAAGACCATGCCCGGCGTGCTTGTTTACTCCTCCAAGAGGTGCTCAACTGCTCTGTCTAAGGCAGTCTTTTGAAGACAAGGGGAGCTGAGCCAAAATTCGGCAAGCCTTCCAGAAGAAAGGAGATGCCAGATTGCACCCAAATCCACGCGTTTGAAATTGGGTGCGGGAGGGGGCTGTTACTGGGACCTTCTTCCTAGATAATGATTTGCTAACTCGGAAACAATGGTTCCGTTTAAAAGCTAGAATCTTACTGTTCTGTCACAATGGAAGAGATGTGTAGGTTTTACACCAGGATTCGGCATGTCAGGCTCAGGCCAAGGGTCAAGAATGAGCAGGGCCCCATTACTGATTAAAGATTATTGACTCTCGCAGTCGTCTCTGGTCCGTCTTCTACTTTCTCATCTAATAGCCCCTGGAAATAGCAGAACAGAAATTCTCTCAGGCTCCCTTTAGCTCTGCAGCCCCAGTAGAGTTGCCAGACAATGGCTGCAACCCATGGGAGTCAGGGCGACGATGGAGATGTGGGTGGGGAGAGACACCATCAGGCAATGATGTCACTTCTGGGTTTCTCCTGGAAGTGAGGTCACACCTCTCTGGGAATCACCAGGTACTCTATGGTAAAACCATTTTTTTTTCTGGCAATTCCTAAAGCAGGCTGATGTAACTTCTGGGTTTTCCCTGGAAATGACATCATAACATCAGTTACTGGATTTTTTTTTCCCCTCCACCAATTGCTCAGTCTTACTTTGCAAACAAAACCAACCACTGTTCATAACCCATGAATACTGACACTAAAATTGTCATGCCCTTATATAAAGCAGTGGTGCGACCGCACTTGGAGTACTGTGTTCAGTTCTGGTCGCCACATCTCAAAAAGGATATCGAAGAGATAGAAAAAGTGCAGAGAAGGGCAACGAGGATGATTGAAGGATTGGAGCACCTTCCTTATGAGGAGAGGCTGCAGCGTTTGGGACTCTTTAGTTTGGAGAGGAGATGTCTGAGGGGGGATATGATTGAAGTCTATAAAATTATGCATGGGGTAGAAAATGTTGACAGAGAGAAATTTTTCTCTCTTTCTCACAATACTAGAACCAGGGGGCATCCATTGAAAATGCTGGGGGGAAGAATTAGGACTAATAAAAGGAAACACTTCTTCACGCAACGTATGATTGGTGTTTGGAATATGCTGCCCCAGGAGGTGGTGATGGCCACTAACCTGGATAGCTTTAAAAGGGGCTTGGACAGATTTATGGAGGAGAAGTCGATCTATGGCTACCAATCTTGATCCTCCTTGATCTCAGATTGCAAAGGCCTTAACAGTCCAGGTGCTCGGGAGCAACAGCCGCAGAAGGCCATTGCTTTCACATCCTGCATGTGAGCTCCCAAAGGCACCTGGTGGGCCACTGCGAGTAGCAGAGAGCTGGACTAGATGGACTTTGGTCTGATCCAGCTGGCTTGTTCTTATGTTCTTATGTTCTTAAAAGAATACCTGGCAGCAGAAAGCACTCTGGTTTGGGGTATTGGAGCAATCCCTGTGCTCCAAAAAGAATAATATGCAGGCCTAAGTAGCAGTTAATATTCAACAGTGCCTCTTGTAAATGCACAAATGAAGCTGGAAACAAACCTTTCCCATGTTACTTATTCACTGCATTTATTATGCCTCACTCTTAATTAACAATTTTTGTGGCAGTTTCCATCGTTAAGATATACACAGCGGTGGGAGGAAAAAGACCGTAAAATAAAATTCAATCTAAATAACAATAAACTCAAAGAAAACTAGAAGATCAACAACACATAAAACAGTTAAAACCCTAATGTCAAATAATCCAGGGCAACAAAGCAAAGCAAAAGTAATTGGCAGATGGCAGGGAGAGAAACAGAGAACGGGATAATACTCTCAACTAACTATCTGAAAATGTCCCAGGAAATGAAAGCTCCTCATCTGACATGAGAAAGATACCAAGTTTGGGGCCAGGCAGAGAATTATGGAGTGGGAGCAGCAGTGGCACAGGAGGTTAAGAGCTCATGTATCTAATCTGGAGGAACCGGGTTTGATTCCTAGCTCTGCCGCCTGAGCTGTGGAGGCTTATCTGGGAATTCAGATTAGCCTGTACACTCCCACACACACCAGTTGGGTGACCTTGGGCTAGTCACAGCTTCTCGGAGCTCTCTCAACCCCACCTACCTCACAGGGTGTTTGTTGTGAGGGGGGGAGGGCAAGGAGATTGTAAGCCCCTTTAAGCCTCCTGCAGGAGAGAAGGGGGGGGGGATATAAATCCAAACTCTTCTTCTTCTTCTTCCATAAGTAAGGTGCCACAACAGCAAAGCTCCTGTCCTTAATGGCTGCTTGCTTCACTTTTGAAGGTGGTGCATTGGAGCAGGGCTGCCAGTGCGAATTATATCTGCCCTACAAGCTTGTATGGGAACCAATGTTCCTTTGGGAATGGCCTGTTCACGGCTGCTACACACTATCCTATACACATTAAGAGTTAACACACAAAGGCATTTTCAGGGCCTAAGAGCATGTTATACTTTTACCAGGTCTGTCCCCAGTAGGGAACAACTAGTGGAACATCCTACCAAAGCCTTCTGTTCCCACTGTCAGTCGGTAAGGGTGAAAGGGGAAAACTGGGACACTGGTGAATGGACTTCACTCCATTTCTGGCGTGAACCTGGAAGTGACATATCAAATCAGAGAATCATAGAGTTGGAAGAGACCGCAAGGGCCATCAAGTCCAACCCCCTGCAATACAGGAACACACAAAAAAGCACTCCTGACATCATCACTCCTGACATCATCCCATTGGGGCACAGCTCTAGGCAATCCTACAGCATTGCCAGGGTGCAATAACATCACTGGCAGTGTTGCATCGGAAATGACATCACAGCATCAGAGCGACGCCAATTAACATGCTCGCAAACCCCAGAAGTTCCCGGATCTGGTTGAGAGACAATACCTGGGAGATCTGCACTTTGAACCCAGCTCCCAGATGAATTTGAATCAAGACTGCCAAACACAGGGAGGGCGGACTTGGGCCTTCCTCCATTTTCCTGGCGTGAAAAAGTCCCAGGGTTCTGCTGTTGCCCACTGGTGACACAGACCAATATTACAAGTGCATTCTCACCAGTACACATTCGACATGTACAGGCAAAGCAACAAGGTGCGGTTGAAATGGTTGATTTCTTGAGGGATGGACTATACCACTTCAAAATGCAAGGGTTGGTTGGACTTCCCAAGAAACGGTGCTTCATTTGGTCTGAGCTCTCAGAAGCTCCAAACTTCACTTACCAAAAGGGGTGGTGAGCCACCACAAGAGCAGAAAGGGTGCGTCCTTTGCCTCCCCATGACTTTTGGGGACCTTTACTTCAACAGGTGGACTGGTCTGGGTTCTTTTTTCACCCTCTAGCTCTGATAACATCTAGGATCTGTGAGTGTAAGCTGCCTTTTGACTAGAAGAAACAGACTCTCCATTTTTTTCTCCCACCTACCGCCATCTTCAATCTCTAATTTTGGTCTTTCTTCAGTGGATCTGCAGTAAGTTTCGGTCATCTGGAGATCCACTGTAATTCTGAGAGGTCTCCAGATCCTACCTGGCAGCTGGCAACCCAAGGTAACCAAGCTACAGATAGTAGAAAGAACCAAAGTCCAGCTTTGAATGTCCCCTTTCTTTTAAATTCCATACATATAGAATCCTAGCAGAGTTGATGTGCTTAAAGTGTTGATTTTCTACCTGCAATGAATTTTTCAGAACGCTCCAAAATGCACCCTCCACTTGTATTTGGAAGTGGTACAGTCCATTCTAAGAACAACAGCCGCTCTCTGAAGCAGACACAAGCCATTCAAAACAAGAGAGGGCAGGGACAGGAAAAAGTTATGACAGGTTTTGTTTATAATCCCAGCAAAAGTAACTGCTACAGCAAAATAACTGCATCAGGCTACAGGGCAGCTGTGCTGGAAGAGAAACAGTATTTTAATAAGTCACTGCTTCAAAAAAAAACTGGATTAACACGTAGTGAACCGTCTAAATAGCTGCAGTATAATTAACTGTGTGTCTTACAGCTTGAGACAATAAAGACAAGTTTTATTGACCACATGTTAGTTAACCACGCTTTCCCTCTCTTCATTTAACTGGCTTTGTGTCAGTGTTTTTTTTCTAAAGCAATTTTTATACCAGCTGGTACTTTTCATTTGTCAGAGAGAAACAGTCAGAAAAATGGGAGAGGGGAAATGCTGTTCCGAATAACCCTTGTGCAAATAGACAAAAGAGTGTGCCCCCCCCCCCAATTCCTCCCGCACCACCAGTAAACATTAATACAGGCATAAGTATCTAGGAACGAATTGAAATGTTCAAGATACAGCGTGCAGTTTTTAATACAAGGACTCTCTAACAAAGCAGTCGAAGCTGAAGAAGATCTCCTCCTCCCTCCACCTCGTGTCGGATGACCCAGAAGCTTTATCGCTATAAATGAACCTCCAACATCTCATAGAAAAGTATCTCAAGGCCGACAATATAATAGGAAGCGTCTTTCTCATTTAAAACGGAAGGGGTGGGGAACGTTGGGGTTTTTTTCCCAATGTGGTTGCAGTATTAACTCCCTCTCTTAACATGAAGCATGCGCCTAAGTTGACTGTACTGCAGAAATGTGTTTTATAAGTTTCTTGTCATCGGGGAGGAGCGGCCGTTTGCTGTGTTGTTCAGCAATAATGTCTGTTTTGTGCCCATGCTATTATTTAGACAACCCACGGCTAGCTAATAATGGTTCGCCCATTTCACAGATCAGAATGGGAGCGTGATCTATGCTGGGGATCTCACTGGTGGATACTAGGGATGCTGTGAATTTTACCATAGACATGTTCTATAGTTGAATGCACACAACTGCATCCTCAGACGCTGTTGATTGAACACATGGGCACACATCGAAGAAGAAGAGTAGAAGAAGAGTTTGGATTTATATCCCCCCTTTCTCTCCTGCAGGAGACTCAAAGGGGCTTACAATCTCCTTGCCCTTCCCCCCTCACAACAAACACCCTGTGAGGTAGGTGGGGCTGAGAGAGCTCCGAGAAGCTGTGACTAGCCCAAGGTCACCCAGCTGGCGTGTGTGGGAGTCAGGGGCGTACCTAGGCAAACTGGTGCCCGGGGACAAAACCTGAGTTTGGCGCCCACCTCCCCACCTGGCATATGGGCTGCCACCCTCCCCCACCATGACCAAACAATGATTTTTTGTACCAGCTCACAAAACACCTCCCACTCCCATCAAAACATACATGGCTCTCTCCCTACCAACTGTTTTCCTAATTTCCTAATCACAACAACCCTATGAGGTAGGTTGTTAGCCTGAGAAACAACTCCAAGCCAGTGCAAGTGGGTATTAAGCATGTAAATCTCTCACAAATCACCCCCAGCAAAAAATTTACCAAACAAATGTCAGCATCATCTCTCACAAAACACTTCCAGTGGAATCCACCCCCAAATAGCATCACTTTCTACTGGTGTTTAAACTAGGGAGCCTAGATTCTTTCTTTAAACCCACCTTAAAGGGGAGAATCAGGGGTCCCCGGGTTAAACAAAATTGAAAGTGATGCTGTTTGGGGGTGGATTCTCCCCCACCCTGAAACAGCATCACACTTTGAGGTTTGGAGATTCAGATGAAACAAATAGCAGATTCAGCTGGAATCTGGGCAAGTACCTATAACTTTCGGACAAAAATTGTCCTGACATATGTCCTGCCCAAATATGCAAGATATTTGGGTTGGGGGGGGGGGTATTCTTGGTGTTTTTTCGGGTCTGTAGGGAGAGCTTTATTTTAAAGCTAGCGGCACCATGTTTTCAGGGCATAATCCAGAGACCGCTCTGATGATAAATTAACTGAGATTGGAGATGTTTGGTTCAGGGGCAGCAAAGCTATGGATCAAATGGAATGCCCCCCATCCCCATTGTTTTCAATGGGAGCCAACCTGAGATGGGGGCTACTCATTTGAGGGACCATAACTTTGGCCCCCCTGGACATAACTTCTCTGACCAAATTTTGGGTAGCATCACAAGAATAGTTAACAGATGATACCCCTGAAATTCTGGTGTCACTAGTTTTAAAAAAATACACCTTCCAGGCACCCCAAGAAATTTGCCCAAGATTCTTTGTTTTGTGTGACTTTGCTACATTATAGCTAATGAGGAATTTCTGAGGTGGCTGCACATTTTTAAAGACAGAGGCTCTAGACCTTCTCAAGGTGGCTCCAGGAGGGTCTTTTGGCCAGCATCCAAGCTTGGTGTGAGCTTTGCTTCTGGAGTGGGGGGGGGGAGTTGAGATGATGTCTGAGAGAACTTCAGCCCACAGGCTTTCATGTGCAGGGAGTGGGGAAACAAAATAAGTCTCTTGGGGGCCCATAAAATTGAACCCCCAGAAGCAAAGGTCTCCAAACCTGGATGCTGGCTACCAGGAGGACCTCCTGGAGCCACCCTGGAAAGTCTGGTGCCCCTATCTAAAAAAAAAAACATGTGCAGCCTGCCTACACACTCAGAAATTCCCCATTGGCTGCTACAATGGAGCAAAGTCACCGAGTAAAACAAAGCAATCTTTAAGTAATATTTTGTGGGGTACCTGGAAGAGGTGTATTTTTAAAGCTAGTGGCACCAAAATTTCAGGGTATCATATGTTAACTATTCTTATGGTGCCACCCAAGTTTGGTGAAGTTATGTTCAGGGGGACCAAAGTTATGGTCCCTCAAATGAGTAGCCCCCATCTCAGGTTAGCTCCCATTGAAAACAATGGGGTTGGGGTCACCCCCTTTGGGGGTCCCTAACTTTGCTGCCCCTAAACCAAACATCACCACATTTGGGTGGTAACATCAGGACAGTCTCTGGATGGTACCCTGAAATTTTGGTGTTGCTAGCCTTAGAAATGCGCCCCCTGCAGGCCAGAACGTGAAAAACACTTAAAATAAAAAAAACCACAAACGACCCTGAAATGTTGGCGCCCCCCCCACGTGACCAAATGAGGGGCGCCCGGGGACATAGGGTACCCCCTGTCCCTAGGCAGGAACGCCACTGGTGGGAGTGCACAGGCTAATCTGAATTCCCCAGATAAGCCTCCACAGCTCAGGCGGCAGAGCTGGGAATCAAACTCGGTTCCTCCAGATTAGATACATGAGCTCTTAACCTCCTACACCACTGCTGCTTCCTGAAGCTTCCACATACTGAATCTGGCCATTGGTCCATTAAGAAGAAGAAGACGAGTTTGGATTTATATCCCCTTTTCTCTCCTGTAAGGGGCTTACAATCTCCTTTCCCTTCCCTCCCCCCCCCCTCCCACAACAAACACCCTGTAAGGTGGGTGTGGCTGAGAGAATTCAAAAGAGCTATGACTAAGAGGTCACCCAGCTGGAGTGCACAGGCTAAACCAGTTCACCAGATAAGCCTCCACAGCTCAAGTGGCAGAGCGGGGAATCAAACCGGGTTCTCTAGATTAGAGTGCACCTGTTCTTAATCACTACACCATGCTGAGGATCAGTATTGTCTATTCAGATTGACAGCGGCTCTCTGAGGGTCTCAAGCAAAGGGTTTTCGCATCACCTACTGTCAGGGATTGGATATGGGACCTTCCACATGCCAATCAGAGCCTCTTTCACTTAACCACAGCCCCTCCTCAAAAGCCGACTGAGACCAATCAGGGTCTGTATACCCATTGTAGTCAACTTATAATTTATCCAGTAATCTAGTCATAGTGGGTGAAGAGGTGGTTTGTTATTGCCTGCCTCTGCATAACCAACTCTAGTCTTCCTTGGTGGTCTCCCATCCAAGGCCCTTTCCACACATGCAGAATAATGCACTTTCAATCCACTTTCAAAGCACTTTGCAGCTGGATTTTACTGTGTGGAATAGCAAAGGCTCATTCCGCACATGCAGAATAATGCACTTTCAAACTGCTTTCAGTGCTCTTTGAAGCTGTGCGGAATAGCAAAATCCACTTGCAAACAGTTGTGAAAATGGTTTGAAAATGCATTATTTTGCATGTGCGGAAGGAGCCAAAATCTACTTGCAAACAATTGTGAAAGTGGATTGAAAGTGCATTATTCTGCATGTGCGGGAAGGGCCCCAGTCCTAACCATCACCAGCCCTGCTCAGGCTCCAAGTTCTGATGAGACGGGGCCGATCTGGGCTATTAGGCTGGATCAGCAAAGAACAGCAAAAAATTGTTCCTCCCCGAAATGCAACGGCATAAATCCGGCGGGCTTTCTCTTTCTCTCCTGAGGACGGAAGAGACCCACTATGTTTACATCTAAAATCACCAAGGTTCATTGAGAAGAGTGGGTAGTCTATTTCTTTTCAGGGGGAAAACAACCCCAAGCCCCTCATTTTCAACTCCCCCCCCCCCCACCTTTCTCTCCTCTCTCTAACAAGAGTGTAGCAGCTGCTAAATCAAGCGTTCCTAATTGGTGATTTAGTTAAAGACTGCTACAGCCTTCTCTGACCCTTGGCTGTTACTACCATTATCACTTTTTGAAAAGGTGTCATTTTCCTCTCCCAGCGTCTTTGTTTCACCGAGTGTCACAAAAACACAAGAGCCATGAACGACACACCAAACACCGCTGTTGCCATGACAGTGACAAGCTCCACGCAGGGGAGGGGAATCCTTTATTCTCATGCAAGACTTCCCTTTTAAAAAAAAAAAACCACCCAACCCAAAGATTTAAAAGGCTAAATTGGTTTCATTTCAAAAGCGTTTTCTCAATGATCCAATTAAAAATCCCCACTGTATGGCTGAGATCAAGTGAGACACCCGCTCCAAATAACCGTAAGTGTGGTCGCCCTTAGTGCAAATATAAGCATATTTGAGAGGGGGTGGATAATGGATAAAGGGCTAGGTTGGGACAGTGAAGGCCTGGGTTCAACTCCCTGGTAGACAGCGAATCTCACTGATAGGCCTGGGGCTAGACACTGGTTATTTAAAATGAGTGATTTAATGTTATTTAAAATAAAAGCCAGCAAGGAATTGCAGGGGGAACGAATCACTGGGGAATTTTCTCCTCACATCTATTCCATTGACCAATTTCAGTGTCTCCTCATTATAAAATGCATTCCGCCAAGAGGTGCAGAGTTAGGGTTACATAATGTCTCCATTTGAAACTTACAACAGCCCTGTGAGGTTGGTTTAGGTAGAAACAGAGGCGTACCAGGGGTAAATGGCGCCCGGAGACAAATTGTCTCCAGGACGCCCCCTAGGCTCTGCCCCTGCCCCGCCCACCTCGGCTCCGCCCACACTGCCCTCGATCCAGCTGGCAGAGGGGGGAGGAAGGGAGGGAGGAGTCCTGGGCGGGGTTGAGGGGGCTTGGAGGCAGCAGGAAGTCCTGCTGTTTCGTCATTTTTGCGTGCCTCGGACGGGGTTGAGGCGCGCGAAAACGACGAGACAGCAGGACCTCCTGGTCACGTGGGGGGGCAGATTTTGCACCCCCCACGTGACCAGAAGAGTGGCGCCCGGGGTACCCCTTGTCCCTAGGCAGATACGCCACTGGGTAGAAAGGAGGCCAGTTTTCTGAGTGAGCGCGGATATGAACTCAGATCTCCCCAGTTTCAATCCAAAACTTTAACCACTAGTTAAATAGTTGCTATCCTGTAAGCTAACAACAGGACAACATAATTTCCCCTTTCCACAGATATTTCACCAGCTCTGCTGCTGTGGCATAATTAAAATTCAGGACCATAACATTCCTAAACAGCCACTAAAATTTCTGCAAATTACTTGCACGGGAGTAGCCGCTTTGCATTCCAAATGCATCCCGTGTAAATCTGTTTTGGGGGCAGGGTGACATGATACATCTGAAATGCAGACCTGATGACTGTGCTCTTTCCAAGGGTGACCCTGCAAGAAGACTGTAGTGGGAAGGAAACAAACCTACCAGCTAGTCTGACAAACAAAACCTTCTGATCTCTTTATAATTGGTTTGTATATGCTCCGCTTTTTCCAAATCTGACTTCTGAGGGGTGCAAGGAGTCTATTTCTTGTATTTACTTAATTATTACCCTGGAGACTATGCAAATTTCTTTGTTGCAAAGAGGGGTGGGCCAATATGGCTGTTTCTTTTTCTTTTTGAAATGGCCCGTTTTCACTATAGATTTTGGTCCACCCCATTATTGTGGGCTGTGATTTTCTGTCTTGTTTTGAGTGCCATTTTTGACCCCCAAGGGCTGGTTCTGACCTTTTGGGCCCTAAGCTAGATTGAGGCTAGGATACGTGAAGGACCATCTACTCCTATACTGCCCAATCCACCAGCTGACATCTTCTCAAGCCCAGTTCTTTGCACCCCTACCTGACAGAGCCTTTTCAGTGCTAGCACCTTTTCTTTGGAGTATCCTCCCAGCACTAGCCCAAAATGCTTCTTTTTTAGTCAAGCTTTTCACTAATGGGCTGCTTTTTGTGCCATTAATTTTATGGACTCCTTCTAGCCCGAGGGTCATTCCATAGATATCATGTGAAGCTGCTGACAGTCTATTTTAACGCCTCTGGCATTTACGTCACACTAATAATGCGTTCCTGGTGTTTTTATGGTTTCATTATATTGTTTTTGCTTTATGGGCTGCCTCTAGCAAGTTCCTGGAGAGAACTTGCACATTTTTATTTTTCAAAATGAAATCAACTAATACAGAAATGATGACAAAAATGTGTTCACTTAGATGGAAAGAAGCACCCACAAATGGTGGGATAACGACTATTTTGTAACAAAACGGAAACAAGATCAAAACAGAGAGATCGGAAGTGGATAAGCCAGTTTTCCAATATTTAGCCTCATTCCTAACCATGAGAAAATGATTAACCTATCTTCATAAAGCTGTCTTTGCATCGCATGTTTTAAGGATATCTAATCCTATACGGCGGCTTCCACTTGACAGCACTTTGCCCAAACACAAGACTTGATTTGAGGTGTATACATATAGTGTTTACACATTGGCTTCCTGTCTTACTGCTGGCGAAGTTAATAAGAATATTTATGAAGTAGTACAATTGATTTACAGCTGGGAAAAGTGGAGCTTATTTGCACCATTGAGGTAGACACTACTGTTCACAAAGCTTCTCATCTACATTTTACGCTAAGCGAAGTCAGCTCCGGTTAGTACTTGGATGGGAGACCACCAAGGACGGTCAAGAGGCAAGCAACGGAAAACCACCTCGAGTGTCTCTTGCCTCAATAATCTTTCAGGCTCGCTGTAAGCTTGCTGCAACTTTATCCATCCATCCATCCATCCATCCATCCATCCATCTATTTATTGTTTAGTTTTCTATACCGCCCTATCCCCGAGGGGCTCTGGGTGGTGTACAACATAGAATCTACCACAATAAAACCAAACAAAGGGAGCAAAATTAACTACATAAACTGCAATTTGCACAGGCTCCAGTTTTAAAATATAATAACTAAATCCCTTTAAAAACAGTGGTTAATATGATTAAAAGGCATCCAACGAGTCCCATATTTAAAGCCCTCCCCAAGGGGGGAAAATGGTGGATCCCCTTAATATAAATGGATCCTGATATAAAGGAGCTAGAGCAAGAGGGGGCATCTCACTCAGCAGCTGGTCACTCCAAAGGCCCGGAGGAACAACTCAGTCTTGCAGGCCCTGCGGAATTCCCCAAGATCCCACAGGGCCCGGACAGCTGGAGGGAGAGTGTTCCACCAGGCTGGGGCCAGAGCCGTAAAGGCCCTGGCCCGTATGGAGGCCAGCCACATCATTGAGGGGCCGGGGACCACCAGCAAATTGGCCTCTGCCAAGCGCAGAGGCTGAGTAGGGACATATGGGGTAATGCAGTCCCGAAGGTTCGAGGGTCCCAGGCCACGTAAAGCCTTAAAGGTCAGCACCCACACCTTGAAGATGATTCGGAATTCGACTGGGAGCCAATGCAGATGGCATTGCGGACTTGATGGCAAAATATCTATAACTGCACATAGATGTTTGGTAATATTTGTGTGTGATACAGACCATATGGATAAACCCACACACATATCTATCAGTTTATCCATACAATCTGAGTGGCACAAATTTATTTTTATTTTCACGCTCCGCCCCCCCCCCCCCAAATTGGTGAACGTAGCTGTAACTTAAAATTATGCACGCATCACATCAACATCTAAAGCGTGCTTAAATATGCAGACTGGGTCTGGCCATCAAAGCGCCAGAACAAATATCATTTTGGGTAGAAATGGAAAGATCGAGGGGCATGTGAGAGAGTGCTCATTTTCCAAAACACAATGTGGAAAAATGCAAAAAAAAAAACATTTCAAAACAACTGGAAATCCCTATCCAAGCAAAAATTTTGCTTCAAAGGTTTGCACGTAAACATAAGTGGCACGGTAGCAGCTGCACATCAATTTGTTTATTTCTATTGCTATTTTAGGAAGCGTTCGATGCTTTTTGCCAGTCTAAAATGAATGCTGGAAAGAGCACGTGGGTGGAACGAGATGAATATCCTAATCTCCCAGATATGCAAAGTTCAAACAAACCACCTTTCCTCTACAATGGTAACTCTGCGATTGACGAGAAGGTCAGTGCCGTTCAAGCTCTTGCACCTGTAGGAAAGCAGCAAGGGGATACCCAAGGAATCCTTAGGGAAGAGCAAATGCTACTGTCCCTGGTCTCATTTACAAGCTCTTTGAGGGGGGAGGCTAGTGGACATCTCAATAAAAAGTTAGCTTACGACGTCACCAGAAGGTGCCAGTCATGAGCAGCTGAAACCAATTCAACCAGGATTTGTCAAGACAGCTGGAAGTATGCTTCTCTGTTGCCTGGACCCAATGGGGAGTTCCCTGCCCCCTGCCCAGCTGCAAAGTGAATTGAAAGTGGATTGAAAATGCATTATTCTGCAGGTGCGGGAGGGGCCTAGGATTTATGAAGTTTGTACCATCCATTCACAAAGAAGCTGAAGTTTGTACCATCCATTCCCCCCCACCACAAAAAGAGACCCCCTCCCCATTTTTCATACAGCTGTGAGGTGGCGTGAGACTGATTGGATTCTAATTAAATGCTAATCTCTGGCTAACACAAATGGCACCTTCCTATCATTTCAAAAGACCTCATCTCACTCCAAAGCACTTTTGCAACGACTTTCCTGTGCGTAGAAGGTCACCCTCCAGAGTACTTCCATTACTGAGAGCTGCAGCTATTATTTATGTCTGGTATTCAGCATTCCCTGCAAACAAAATGACTCTGGACTCTCATTAAAGGGCTTTTTAAGTCAAGACGCAAAACTGATTTTTTTTTTTTTAAAAAAGGTGTCCCTACTTTAAGCAGTCCTCCGGCAAGTTGATTTTAGATATCACATTTCCATGGAGAAGAAATACTTTCCCTTTTGTTGTGTGTTTATTCATTTAACAAATAGATCCTTTCTGGTACATGCTATAGTTCCAGATTTTATTTTTGCGTTCATGTATGTTTTGTTGCCAGTTTCAATTTTCTGTTTTTCACTGCTAGTTTTCTAGATTTGCTTGTGTTGGGCAATGCCCAGTGCCCAAATGTTATATGCAGTTTACATGTTCTGTCTATTTACATGGTGGGGCTGGGACTTTGTGGTAGAGCATATCTTTAGCATATGGAAGGTCCCTCATTCAATCTCAGGCATCTCCAGGTAAAAGATAGGAGGTGATGTGAAAGGTCTCTGCAGAAGACCCAGGTGAGCCACTGTCAGTCCGAGTAGACGAACCCTGATAGACAGATGTGCTTTGCCAGTCTGAGTAGAGTCGACGAATCCAGCTCTTTTATGGAGTAACTTGGGTAGTACTGTTAGGTTGTCTTTTTTGCAGTAGTTATAGTTTAGCGTAGAGTAGTTTTAGCTTTACTGTTAATATTTTGATATAATTAAAATGGATTGATATATTGTAATGTATTGTTGCTAGTGTATTGATATATTGTTAATGTATCAATATACTGTTAACGTATTGATATTTTTGTTATATTGATATACTAAGAACATAAGAACATAAGAACTAGCCTGCTGGATCAGACCAGAGTCCATCTAGTCCAGCATTCTGCTACTCGCAGTGGCCCACCAGGTGCCTTTGGGAGCTCACATGCAGGAGGTGAAAGCAGTGGCCTTCTGCGGCTGTTGCTTTTGAGCACCTGGTCTGTTAAGGCATTTGCAATCTGAGATCAAGGAGGATCAAGATTGGTAGGCATAGATCGACTTCTCCATAAATCTGTCCAAGCCCTTTTTAAAGCTATCCAGGTTAGTGGCCATCACCACCTCCTGTGACAGCATACTCCAAACACCAACCATACGTTGTGTGAAGAAGTGTTTCCTTTTATTCGTCCGAATTCTTCCCCCCAGCATTTTCAATGAATGCCCCCTGGTTCTAGTATTGTGAGAAAGAGAGAAAAATTTCTCTCTGTCAACATTTTCTACCCCATGCATGATTTTATAGACTTCAATCATATCCCCCCTCAGACGTCTCCTCTCCAAACTAAAGAGTCCCAAACGCTGCAGCCTCTCCTCATAAGGAAGGTGCTCCAATCCTTCAATCATCCTCGTTGCCCTTCTCTGCCCTTTTTCTCTCTCTTCGATATCCTTTTTGAATATTAATGTATTGTTCTTCATGGGCTGATTTATTGTTACTGTATTGACATAGTATGGATTTAGTATTGCTATGTATTGATGTAGTGCTGCTGTTATTGTTATTGGTTAATTGCTAGGCCTGGTGTGTTTAAGTCGCCATCTGTAATTTGCCTCCTATTTCGTAGTTCCTATGTATTTCATTGGTATTTATTTTGTTTCAATGTATGTTGTTACGTTATGCTGTTCGCCACCCTGAGCCCTATGGGGATGGGCAGCAACTCCCAGTCACAAATACAAAATAGACAGATGTGTTGATTGATTGAAATGAATCACTACCGTCTTAGCCAGGTTTCAGAACACAAACTAATGGTCGTTTGTGTTCTGAAACCTGGCTAAGACGGTAGTGGGGATTCGACCGGGGAGGTCGTCCCTCAAACCTGGTTAGTTTGTGTTCTGAAACCTGGCTAAGACGGTAGTGGGGATTCGACCACTGTAAGGCGGTTCTGTGTGTTAATGTATGATTCACTGACATACAAATAACATTGAAAAATGCATCCATTTTAATGGAAGGGAGAGTATGACAAGATTAAACAGGAGGCCAGGACAAAGCACTGTGAATTTGGTTTGCAGAAGACAGAAGGAACATTGGAATGGGGATTTGGGGGGGTCAGATTTGAAATGACCCCCAGCAGGCCCAGCACGAAAGAGGGCTGTCAGTGAGAAACTTTTTTCAAATGTAGACTCAGATAAGAAAACCATAGCGAAGCCAGGAGTCTTAAAAATATCAAAAAGCAGAAATGACAGAGAAGAAGGGGAGCAAAAGTTAAAAACAGCCGCCCGTTAACCAGAATGTGAGCAAAACCAGCAAAGCCAAATCCATAAGGCGTATCCTGGTGAAACCAGAGCGCTTTAACGGAGCAAAGAATTAGGACAACATGTGTGCCTCTTGGGGCAAAGAATTCTACAGCTTTGGGTGAAAGGGAAATGGTGTTTCATTAGTGTCACTCTGTTCACAGTAGCTGTTGAAACATATGGGAGTGAAGAAGATGTGTGAGATACGAACTTTGAAACTGAACTACCTTTTTATGGCATAGGGTTTTTAAGGCAAAAAAATGTTCAGAGGCAGTGATGTAATGAGGGGGGTGTAAGGGGGTTGTGCCCCTGGGGCCTTCCTGGGGTCATGTGGGGGAAGCATTGCAGGGCTGCCCCGCCCCCAAAGCTGCATCCTGACCCCAGAACTCCCCTTGGAGTTCGGCACAGTCGAATGTGGGCCAGAGGTGGAGCTTGTAGGGCAGAGCCTACAGTGTAAAGTTGGTAAGCCCAGCTGCTCAGTTTGATCCTGGACTCAGCACAATAGGCTTGGGTCAAGCTTTAAATGGCAGCTTTAAACTCAAAGTCAGCAGTTTAAAGCTGGACCTGGGTGAGCTGAGGCCAGCATTAAACAGGCCTGCGCCACTCCTGAGTGATGTTGGGGGGTAGAATGAACTTGGCGGGCCCCACTCCTGAGCTGCTCGTGGAATACGCAGCCATGGTTCTCAAAAGACTTCCCTATTTCAATGCCCATGTAAGGACAAATATCCTCCATAATTAATACACTATCGCCTCTTTTACCTCTCCCTACGCACCTGCAACCATCATTTCTGCACATACTGTAAGATTTATGAGGCTCAGGACAAGAACGTGCTTAGCCCTGTGTTTGAAATATGCTTGCGTGATTTCCTGGGTATGGGTCTAGGCCAGGGGTCCCCAAACTTTTTAAACAGGGGGCCAGTTCACTGTCCCTCAGATTGTTGGAGGGCCGGACTAAAAAAAACTATGAACAAATTCCTATGCACAAATGATTGTAAAATGTTTGATTTCACCTTTCAGCCTTTCTGTCATGGTCTATTTTTAGAACAGTGACCAAAGTATGTCAAGTACAGGGTGGGCTCCAAATATTGTTGGGGAGAATGTCGCCCTCCCCTGTAAAAAAAAAAAAAAGCAGAACTTTCCCAATGAAGAATTCCATCTAACCCAGGATCAGGTATCTTCCTGGGTTCTTTCCTCCCTAGCAGCCAGCGAGCGATTCGCCAGCCTGGCTGATGCCAATGGGAGTGAGGCAGAACAGAAAGCCTGAGAGCAACACATGGAGTAGCCGAGAGGGAAGGGCGGAGCAGGAGTTGCCACATGTAAGGTTTCCAACTCCGGGTCAGAAAATTCATGGAGATTTGGGGGTGCCATCATGTAATCGCAATCAACAGCCGTTGGGGCCGGTTCCTCCTCTCCCTCGAGCCTTCACTGCACATGAATGGAGCCATCACCGCCATGCCTGGCGGGCCGGATAAATGCCTTCAGGGGACCACATTTGGCCCCCGGGCTGTAGTTTGGGGACCCCTGGTCTAGGCGGAGGTGGGATCCAGCATAATTCCTCACCAGTTCTCGGTGAGTGGGTTACCACTATTGGTGTGTGCCGAGAGGGGGTTACTAATTGGGTCTGCTTTTCCATTAGAAATTCCATTAGGTCCAAAAATCATAAAGTCCTGTTGTTTCCTATGTGGCTGGTTAGCGAAGGTAGAAAATGGGATAATTCTCCCTGTTGGGCTGTTTTAAAAACATGTTTTAGAAATATGGTAAAGTTCCTTGTTTAAGGAAAGTATCCTTCTTTTGATTTCTAGAAACAAAATTAAATATTTGAAAGTATTTGAAAGTATTAAGTATTTGACAGGCAGTCAATTAGAGGAGAAGTAGTTGTTTCTGTTGGCAGTAGACGATAGGACTTGCTATAATGAGTTTAAATTGTGGACAGAAAGATACCAGCTGGAAATTAGGAACTTTTTTTTACAGTAAGAGTTTTTTTTTACAGTAACAGAGAAATTATTAACGCCCCGCCCCTGGAATGCCCGGCCACACCCCTGTCATGCCCCACCCAGCCCCATTGGTGCTACGCTACTGTTTGAATCCCACCACCAAGGGAACCTGTTACTAAAATTTTTGGATCCCACCACTGGGTCTAGGACCTATAATGGGTTGGACATTAGTGATTAATATCGTTGATGGATACAATTCCGATGGAAAGGAAGTGGGGAAAGAAGAGGGAACTAGGAAATGTGACGAATTCAAGGACAGCAGATTCAAGGCAGGAACTTGCTTGGTTTGATGTGATTCTGCAGGAGAACAATAGCTCAAACAGAAGCAACGTTCTCGACATCTTTGCATCTTGCCAGTTTCTTCACACTGACAATATCTAGCTCAGTTCCCTTTCCTTCGACAGACCTCTTGCGTCGGCCACCGTATACTGGCTCTCTGCATAAATGTAAAAAAAAATGACAGTTTTATTTCATAGAGAGGAACATGAAGTATGGTTTGAGTGACAATGGAAGCTGCAGCTTTAAGGAAATGCCATTCACAATGGGAGCTTCCTTTGGAGACTCTTTTTATGGTAACTTATGTGGGGGGGGGGGGACTGGATGGAAGAAAATTTGGAGAATTTATTTTTGAAATTTAGATATTTGTATCTTGATTTCCCCTCCAACAGGGATACAAAGCAAATGTTCCACTGCTCCAGTTTATCCTCACAATAACAAGCTTGAGAGGTCAGTTAGGCTGAGAGAATGAGACTAGCCCAAAATACAGTGGCGTAGCGCCAACAGGACCAAGGGGCATGATGCCCCGGGTGCGCGCCAGTGTTGGGGTGAGGCCGGGGCGTGGAGGGGTTGGGTGGGGCGGGCGGCGCTGCAGCAGGGGGCAGGGTGTGTGCGTGCCCTGGGCGCAGTTCCCCCTTTCTCTGCCCCTGTCACCATCACCCAGGTTTCTATGACGTGTTTGTTGGTCTTCCAGGATAACAGCTTGACCAGAGTGATATGAGATGTGGAATAGATGGACCACTGGTCTGATCCAACAGGACCCATCATATGTTCCTGTATTAATTCAGTTAGAGCCATGGTCCAAACATTCATACAGCCATTTGACTTTGGAAAACAAAGGCATGAATTTGGGCCTTCAATTTCATGCCAGTTTTATAACTGTGAGCCTCCAGAAGTGCACAAGGAAATACCAAAAATGGATCTTCCTGATTCATCTAAGGAAGTGCTGAAGAAAAAGAGGACTTGAAGTCTAAATAATAGCAGGACACCGTTCAAAAACTTCTGGATGGATGCCTTTGAAATAACCGTAGACTAAAGTTTTTTTAAAAAGACAGAAACCTTCTCTAATTGTTTGGGTAGATGCAAATTAACTCATTCACTTGTCAAAGAGCTATCAGGAGCCCCAAGGAAGAAGCAGTCTACATATTTTAGGGATTTAGAAACAAACAAAAACAAGACAGCTTTGAAGAAAAATGTTTTAAACAAGCACAATGCACTAAAAGATGGGTTGTTGTTTTTTTAAAGGAAGACGGGGTAACCTCAGTATTCTTTGTGGATACATTCATGAATTAATCATGGACAGTTTTAAATAAACAGAGAACTTCTCAGGACTGACACAGCAAAAAAAGAATGTCAGAAATAGTAATTAACACATGGCATTTTTCCCAACAATTACTTGAATACGGATCAGAAAGCCAAAACTTGTCTTGACAGTAGAATGTATCCGATCTCACAGTTTCTCTGGGGAAGAGGGGACAGCAGTTCCTGACAATTCTTTCTTCCACTGAAGACCCCCACTCTTTCCCCATTATGCTACTTAATGTTTCCATTTTAGTTTCAGAACAATACTGTGAAGTCGGTAAAAGATAAGCAACTGTCCCAAATTTCTAGACAGAATAAGAATTGGAACTTACACCCTATCCCAACACTCTAATTATCACCATACTGGCTCTACCATGTAGCTTCATAGACTATTCATGATCAACCTTCCACACATACCTGAGGTAGGGCTAGAAGAAGGAGGAGAAGAAGAAGCAGGAGGTGGTAGAGAAGAATTTGGATTCACACCCCACCTTTCTCTCTTGTATGGAGACTATAGGTGGCTTACAAACTCTTTTTTCCTTCCTCTCCTCACAGCAGATACTTTGTGAGGTAGGTGGGGCTGAGAGAGATCTGAGAGAATATGACTAGCTTAAGGTCGCCCCAGCAGGAATGTAGGAGTGGGGAATCAAACCTGGTTCTCCAGATTAGAGTCCACTACTCTTAACCACTACATCACGCTGACTCTTATAGGTGTACCCATAGGTGTAAAGATATTAGAGCCTCCCCAGCTGTCTTCAGAGATGAGATTTCAAGCCTGGTTGTGAACTGATGAGTGATCGAAAAGGCTGGCTGTGGACAAGGGTCATGGGAATCCAGAGAAAAGGGATTGTGGGACACATCTGGGGCTAAAAAGAAAGAAGTTAGGCAGGAGCAAATTCTGAGGAAAGAATCAAGTAAAGGGGTTGTGACGGAGATACACAAAGCTGTCTAGGGAAGGACCAAGAATGAGAAAATCTGTCCTCACAACAGAAGCAGGTACAAAAGAATATTTAAAAGCTGTCTGTTTATTTGTTAGGTTTTTATCCCGCTCCGTCCCAGACCCAGGTCAGGCTCAGAATGGCTAACAACAAATATTAAAACAGTTTATGTACATTAAAACCACAGCAATAAGTATCCATCAGTGCCTTAATTTCCTTCAGCACCAACTAAAGAAGGAAACCTAAAGGGAAGGAAACAACCAATCAACAAGTACTAAAGCATGTACCAGTAGATTATAAATGACTAAATTCACAAGAGCAAAGTAAAACGGGAGATCAGCCAAGATGTAATTGTCGCTGCCTCAACCATAGGCCAAGGGTGAGATCAAGCCAGTTTAGGCTGGTATAGTTCACTGGTCAGAAAGTAACTTAAATTATCCTTGTTGTCTTCTGCTTCAAGCCCACTGGGAGAGACAGTATCACAGTTTTATTTTATTACTTAATGAAGGGGGTGGGGGGAGAGGGAAAGGACCAGCCGGACCTATGATCTGGTAGGAAACAAAACCAAAACAAAGAATGTGAGCGTTCACGACTCGAGCGTCACCACATAGCCGGGTATTTAAGATCTGTTAGTGAAACAGCAATATGGAAACCAAGTCGCAGGCATTACCAGTTGCTGCACCGCTTTCAAATTATTTGCACTAATTGGCCTTTTTTTAAAAAAAGAAGAGGTGTGAGACCAGGCCGGGAACATGCTAGGAGGAAGCTAAACACCTGCAGAACTCCGGCATGCTCAACATATCCAAACAACCAATTAATACCAACAACCTTCCAGCCGGAAACAAAATGGCACGTGGGCCGGGGAAATGGCAGCATCCTAATTACACCATAAAAAAGTCTACTGATGGTTGCATAATTAAACAGCATGTCAGGTGGCTTCATCCGGCTTCTTGAAAACAGCGTAGCCTCCCCTGGACAAATGTCATTGACGGGCCCTAAATGAGGTCGGCGACTGCAGAACTGCTGCCTGTCGGAACGAAAAGGGTCCTGGCGGTCATTACGGAGATAATATCTTCCAAAGGGGCTGTTAATGCGCAAAACATTAGGGGGTTCTTCCCCCTCGCCCCGCAATAGCTGTGGCTTTCTTCTGTGTTCTGTTTTCCTCTTAATTAGCCTGCAAGAAAATGGCTAGTAAGGGCTAATTAACTCCCAGCTACTGCAAACTAAACATAAAGCAACAGATGTAAAAAGGATTTCTCTCTGTGGAGATTTTTACAAGTTTTTTCCCCCATGACTAAAGACCTTGGCATCTGAAGAGGCAAGGATTAAGGGGCTGTGTGGGAGACCGAAAGGTTCTAAGTTCAGTCCCCAAAAACTCCAGTTAAGGGATCTCAGAAAGCAGGCCAATGACGTCATGAAGCCGCTGCCTGTCAGAGCTGCACTTTGGGGCTTCAGGGATCTTCACTTGGAAGGGTCTGTGGCTCAGTTGCTCAGAGCATCTGCAAAGTGCACAGAAGGGCCCCCAGTTCAATCAGATGATTCGGGGCTAAGAAAGCAAACAATTGTGAGCTCATTAAAAAAATGTATTAGTCCATCAACACATACACACAAGACAGAAACTCAACCCGATGGGCCGAAACTATGCACACTTCACAAAATACCCTGTGAAATAGAACCATCTCACACACCTCCCTAGATCTGAGAGTCAGAGGTCAAATCCCCATTACCGTCTTAGCCAGGTTTCAGAACACAAACTAACCAGGTTTGAGGGACGACCTCCCCATTGCTTGCGTGGCAGATTCCGTTTCTGGTGCTTGTTCTCCCCGTTAATCTGCGTTCCGGCAAGACCTGGTTGCAAGTGGCATAGACCCCATTAACACGGTTCAGAGCTGATCCGAGGGGAGGGATGAGGGTTGAAACCCTGACTCGTTTCCCGCCTTGTAGTGTGATGCAGAATTTGGGCAACCAATCAGCACTGTGATGCACACGCAGCCTTTCCTTGGTTTCATTTCTGCTTTTGCGATTGGCCAGCAGAAGGGGATGCAAACATTAAACAGTCAAACGCGTAACTTTAAATCGTTCATGGTTTACACAGTTAAACAGTTAAACGTTAAACTTTTACACGCTGGTTTTTTTGATCACACCCCTACAATGTACGTTTCCGCAGTGGGAAAAGGTACGCCCATCAAGGCACGCCAGCCAATCAGGGGAGACCGGCGAAGTGAGCTCGCCTGGTAGTGGAGATTGCTAAGAGTTCTGCAACTGGGTGTGTCTGCTGTGTGCTCGCTGCGGTGGGGAGGGAGAAACTCTGATGAAGAGGACACAGTTTCACAACGAACAGGTTTGGATCTGCGTGCAAATTTCAAGTGGGGATTCGACCAGAGTGGTTTAGTGTGAGACTAGGGTCAGGGAAACCCTAAATGTGAAACCCCCTTGGCTATGGAAGTTTGCTAGGTGGGCCAGTCAGTCACACCCTCTCAGCCTAACCTGGGCTGTTGTGAGGAAAAAAATGGAAGAGAGGAGAACAATGGAAACTATGTTGGGTCCCATTGGGAAGAATGACAGGGTATAAATGAATTAAATAACTGAACAAATCCCGAAAGCAGAGGCACCCTCCACACTGACACTAATGTTCCCAAGGTCCGATGTGACCAGAGAAAAAAAGCCCAGCACTTGACTGTTGGCAAATGGACAGCCCAAAGAGAAGGCACCATCATGAGATGACTGGCTGAACGTACGAATGAGCAGTGGCATATCTGCCTAGGGACAGGGGGTACCCCTTGTCCCCGGGCGCCACTCTTCTGGTCACATGGGGAGGGCGCAAAATCGGGCCCCCACATGACCAGGAAGTCCTGCTGTCTCATTGTTTTCGCGTGCCTCGACCCCATCCGAGGCACGCAAAAAACGACGAGCACCCTCAACCCCACTCTGGACTCCCCCCTCTCTTCAGAAGAGACTACAGGCCGCTGGCTGGGAACCCAGCCAGCAGGGGGAGTCTGGGGGGGAGTTGGGCACCCTAGACCTTGCCCATGTCCATGGTGACATGGGCAGGGTTGAGGGCAGTGGGGGTGGAGCTAGGGTGGTGGGGGGCAAAGCCTGGGGGGCGTCCTGGAGACAATTTGTCTCCGGGCGCCATTTGCCCCTGGTACGCTTCTGCGAATGAGCCTGCAAAGTTCCCCTTATTTTTGCCAAAGTCTCTCTGCTCTGGAAGGAGCCGTGCTCCTCAGCCATTTATTGAAAACACAAGTCATATTTAGTGGAGTATCCTTTGAAGAGCCAGGCAGATGAGCTTCCTTGTAGGCTGCCAAAAACAGCATCTGTTCAGCATCCAATCAATACCTGACAGTTGTGTCTTGCGCTCCCCCGGCATCCCGCGCGCAGTCTCCTCTGTGCCTTCTTTTAACTAGCTTGAGAAGTCAGATCTGCTTTTTTGATCCTTCCATTTGAGGCTACCAGACATTCCCAGCCTTTGTCCTTTCCGAAGTAAATAAAGACAGATCTAAACAAACTTAGACGAAACCAGCTTGTTGGGGAAACTTACTTTTTTTTAAAGGGGGGGGGGAGAGGAATCATAAAGCTCTTAGCCTTTGCCAGTTTTGTAGCCTGGGGAGAGTTTAATTAAGCCAGGAAAGATAAACAAAGATGCAGAGTAATGCAAATGCGTGGAGATAAATGTAGAAAATTGCGGAATTGGCAATAATTTGAAACTGGAGTGGCTGTCTGGGGGATTTCCCCCCCCCTAATCTTGGCTCGGCTACACTCTCTACTGCCCATTCTTTTCTGATTCAGGGAGTGGTACTTAAATGCTTTATAGTCTTCTTGATTCTCTATTATTAACATTGTAGATAAAATAATAGCGTAAACAGTGCTACCTCTAAAAATAATTTAATTTAAAAAACCATGAGGCATGTGGAAATACTTGTTATATTGAAAGACTATTTAACAACAAAAAACTTAGTGCACAGGTTTATTACCAAACCAAACTCAAAGCTCATAACAACTGTTGCTTCACAGTCAAATATTTTTTTTCATTAAGTGAACATACATCTCTATGTGATCCTTAAATATTCGGTACATATGTATACAATGAACGGAACACAAAATGTGTAAGTACTAACGTACACTTCCAATAAATTATATAACTCTGTTTCTTCTCGGTGGATAAGGTTTCTCTTGCATGAACATAAGTGTAAATGTTAATTCTTAAGCAGCTGCCATGTATACATTTCAATAATTGGAATCCAACAGTGCACAAAAACTAAGGCCCTTCCGCACATGCAGAATAATGCACTTTCAATGCACTTTGCAGCTGGATTTTACTGTGCAGAATAGCAAAATCCACTTGCAAACAATTGTGAAAGTGGATTGAAGTGCATTATTCTGCATGTGCGGAAGGGGCTTAACATATATGACAAGAAATCTACACAGTCCACTACAATGCAGCAAACATTCTGGATATATCAACTGTTTCAAACCTACCTGATCTTTCCTCAGTGCTTAGATTAGAGACCGTTGAGCCTTTAAATCAGGTCCTATCCAAAGAAGCCTAAATTAGCTACAACTTAGGTAAGTGAAGGTCAGGACTAGTAGCAAAATAGACACCCAGAAAACAAAAAATCCTGGTTCGTGCATGTTAAAAGCTCTGCAACTCTGTCGGGGTCAAGCAAGGAATGGTGCCAGATTGAATGGACCTCCTGATAAGAAATGTATTCAGGGAGTGGCTTTTAGTTGATTTTATTATAATGACCCATATAACCAAGGCAGCTGGCATGGAATAAGCATTTTAATAAAAAGCGTGGAAGAAAAGGAGGTTGGAAAGTGACACAATATAAGGAAGGTCACAGTGCAACACAGGCTTAAAGCAAAATGTAAGAGAAGGCAAGGGGATGCAGTCTTAGGTCAAACTAGAGAAAAAGCGGGTTGCAGATCTCCATTTGTCTTAAAAATGGAGCATCTTCAGATGCTAAATTCTAGCCTTAGTTTGACTTGGGACCATACTGTAGCGGAGGGGGGGGTTGACGCTTCCAGACATGCAAGGTTTCAGACACTAATCAAAACCGTGTTCGGTTCTGCTCACTGTGTTATTGGAATTTGAGAGGAGAAACGATGGTTGCCCACGGAGTGTTAATTTAGCTTTTTAACAATTGACACAGGCATACAATCTCCATCTTGTTAAATGTAACCCTCAAATAGAAAGTTCTTTGATTCCATTTTTGGATTTCATTGGGTGTTCCTGAAATGGTAGAGTTGGACTGAAAGGAACCCTTCTGCTCATGAAAGTAGTTATTCTATGCATTGAAAATGCCTTCTGTGAATGGGAGAACATCTTTGGATCCGACATGTGTTTTTTTTAGAGAGATGTTTTACAAGTAAGAGTCAGGCTCATTCCGCACAGGCAGAATAATGCACTTTCAAACTGCTTTCAGTGCTCTTTGAAGCTGTGCGGAATGGCAAAATCCACTTGCAAACAGTTGTGAAAGTGGTTTGAAAACGCATTATTTTGCGTGTGCGGAAGGGGCCTCAGTGTGGTAAATGACAGCAGGGTACTATTGTAAGTGGTTACAGTATTGGATTAGGACCTGGGAAAGTTATATTCAAATCCCCAATTGGCTATGGAAGCTTGTAGGGTGACCTTGGGCCACCTCATACTCTCAACCCAGCTGACCTTACAGGATTATATTAGGATAAAATGGAGGAATGACAAATGATGTAAGCCATTTTGAGTTCCCACTGGGGAAAAGAAGCATGGTGTACATGACTTAAAATTAAAGTTAAATAAGACGTCAAGTTCTGTCATCAAGTTATCCCTTATTCAGAGAATCCCTTACATACAAACTGAGATGCTACATCATGAAAAGTGATGGATTGACTTTTGATTCTACCCCACTTGTTCTGAAACATCTTTGTTGTTAGAAGATCCCATAAAAACAGAGTTGGACTTGAATTATGACTGATGTTATTTTAATGAGTATTGTTTCCACTACCACAATTCTCATGCTTTCAGAAACAGATTTACAACCTACATTGATCATTAAGGTTTTTTTAAAAAAACATGCATTAAGAGCTATAATTATAACAATGCTATACTTCTGTGTTTGTTTTTTAAGAAATAGATTTGTGCTTTTGGCATGCATATTTAGCACACAGAGCCATTTCATTGCTTAACAATCATTCTCTGTGTGAAACCAGTGAGAGGAACAGAAATGTAGGTACCATTGGGAATGATCGCATGTAGTCCAAAACCGAGGAAACCGACTTTCTCTACCACTTTGTTTGCAGTTTTTACGCACCCATCCCTAATTTGAGTTTTGAGTATTAGGAGGGATTATTTCAGAGGTATTTTATAGACATCTTGGAATTGTGAAGCACTTGGAATTGTGAAGCGAAGAAGAAGAAGAAGAAGAAGAAGAAGAAGAAGAAGAAGAAGAAGAAGAAGAAGAAGAAGAAGAAGAAGAAGAAGAAGAAGAAGAAGAAGAAGACGACGACGACGACGACGACGACGACGACGACGACGACGACGACGACGACGACGACGACGACGACGACGACGACGACGACGACGACGACGACGACAAACCCGGTTCCTCCAGATTAGAGTTCACCTCCTCTAAACTACTATGCCACTGCTGCTCCTCATAGTTTGCCCATCATTCCCCCACCCTACCCCACCTAGAACACAAAACAGAAATCACATTGATGCATCTCCAAAAGTAATGTGAGGGAAAACCCGCTGGCCGGGCTTTGCACCAGGTATGTAGATCATCACTTTTGTCCTTGAAAGTAACAGTGAGCAGTAGGCGAATATGTGGAGGCATCAAGCAGTCCCACTCTGACAGACAGAGGCTGCTGGCGTGTCAATTGCTTCCCATACATCTAGCTAACCAAGAAAACCAGCAGTTGATTTTTTCCACCTACAACGCTGTGCGGAGCAAACCGCACTACTGGCAAGCTGGCGAGATCACCCCAGGCATGCCAAAACACCGTCTTGACTGGCCAGGGCCTTCTTTTAAAAGGAGTGCCTGAAAATAAAGGAAGAATCCAGCCATATTTCAGCCTGAAAGGGCTCGCATGCCAGCTGTTTCCACATTGTTCTTGTGAGCGTCAAATCCTTGGAAGCGTGCAGAGCGGTGTATTTTTATCATCCCCCCCCCCTCCTCTTTCCCCTTTCAGATGATATACACTCGACTGCTGGAAATAATGGATGCTTCGGATATCCAAAAGGTTAGAACATCCTCACAGTCACAGGGATGCTAAATATAATTTGCAATTACTGGGGGAGGACACAACAAGCTGAGGGTTATTTTATTGCATATTATGGTCATTCAAGGTGAGATGATGTAGAAACAATACATGTGGCGAGTAAAGAAGAAGAAAACTTTATGTTCCAAATATTCAATAGACAGTGTTTAATTATTCGCAAATTGGTTCAACTTCCCTTTACGGCTTGTTTATAATACATCAATTTCATTTAAAAAGCTGCAGTTCGGATCCTTTTATGCCAGTCTACTGTGGGGGGTGGATTCTTTGATTTCCATGAAACTTCTCACCGCAGTCACCAAAGCAGTAACAAGATGTTCGGCACAGTTCTTCACAAATTCTAATTGCACCACTATAACTTTTGCCAATGTCTCGTATCCCACAATCCCACAGGGCCAAAAATGTGATATGTCCAAATCATAAGTATGAAAAAGAAGAGGACTTTGGTTTTGTACCCCTCAACTGTAAGGAATCTCAAAAAGGCTTACAAACTCCTTCCCTTCCTCTCCCCAAAACAGACACTTTGTTAGGTAGGTGGGGCTGAGAGAGTTCTGAGAGAATGTGACTGGCCCAGCAGGCTTCATGTGGAGGAGAGGGGAAACAAACCCAGTTCTCCAGATTAGAGTCCACCACTCTTAACCACTACGCCATGCTGGCCTTAAAGATGTTCAGTGCCATTTTGATGATAATGGAAGGTATTGTCAAGCCACCGTAAACGTATGCTGAATCCTTGCGAGTTTCAAGGGAAGAGACATTCAGGGGTGGTTTGCCACTGCCTTCCTCTACATAGCAACCCTAAATTCCTCAGAGGTCTCTTATCTGAGTATTAATCTGGATCAACCTTTCTTAGCTTCCAAGATCTGATGAGATCCTGCTAGCCTGGACCATCCAGGTCAGGACAAGTAAAATCTTAGCTGAAGCTTATTAAAATCTTTCTTTCACAGTTTGTTAATTAAATACATTCTTATCTGTATTAGCTCAGATCTAACCTCGGTCTTGTGGTCCTGACACCATCAGGTCTCGGTTGAATATTTTCTTCTGTAATAACAGGGCATCGAGATAAACACACATATGGCTGACTGTGCAGTTTGCAACGTGCGGTTGGACACAGCGCATTCCACCTTCTTCACAATTGCAACTTAAAAACAATGCAGACCAGCTTCGCATCTGTATTAAATCTATTGTAAACCTGCCCTGGGGCTTGAAATGCTCAGGAGAAAGTTGGGCCTATAAATATTCTAAATAAATCACTTTGAAAAACGACCGGCTTTATTTCAGCCCTTTGGCATGTGCATGAATTATTTCAGCATTCCCATGCCAGCCAGGTTTTCCTGCCAGCAAAAAGCACAGGCAGAAATGTTTGGCAAATTCAAAGAAGAGGTCAGCAGGTAAATGAGTTGGTCTGTGAAATGTTTATTTATGGACTGATTGATTTAAAAAAATGTATACCCCATTGTTATATCTCTACGTAGCTTACATAGGTCAAAAACAATTTAAAAAACACAATAAAACATCATAAATAAAGTATAACAATTAAAACAGCAGTAAAAATCACATTAAACTAATCCCAACTTCCCGCTGTCCCACTCCCATCCCCCAGACCAGCGGCTTGCCGCGGGGTTTCCAGGAAGGCTAGCCAATCCCTAAACATCGCAAATTGTGGGAATTCAGCCCAAATGGTTACAATGCAAAACCAGAAAACCAGCCCAAACATTAAATCATTGCTCGTGTGAACTGATACCAAAAGAATCGGTGCCAAACCAATATCAAAATTACAACCACAACAGAAATCAATTTGGAGCCATTTGAACGGGATACCAGTGATTCTGTGCCTTTAAATATACACATGAGAAAGTGAATTAATCAAGAAGCAGAAGGAAGACTTACAACAGCTAGAAAATTCCTAGGCCCTAGGTGCCTAAGAATTTGATGCTGCCATTTACGTAATGGAAATGTTTGTCCTCTTTTATGGTATTGGCCGCTAAAATGAAAAGTCTCAAAGTCTGAACATCTACAGCTTGGTTCCAGTCCTGTTCTAGTTACCTCAAATGACCTTCCAGTGAATAGACAAGGGGTCTGCAACCTGCAGCTCTCCAGATGTTCATGGACTACAAATCCCATCAGCCCCTGCCAGCCGCAGGTTGCAGACCCCTGGAATAGACAGATCCATAAAGTTCATTGAGACCTGGACAAATATTACAACATGGGCTCTGTATCCCTTGAGAAACTGGGACTTGTGTGTGTTGACTGATTAACCTTGCTTAGTTGAATGACCAACCTTGGTGTGGTCGCTTTCAAGTCAGTCCACATAGACAGATAAATAGTTTGGGGACAGGGTGCTTGATGGACTGCCTTCTCCAACATCAACCTAGCTGCTGGCCAACTGACATCCAAATTATCTGGCTAGGGGATTCCAACTTTTGAAGGAAGTGACCAGACTTTTTCAGTGATGACACCTCGGATTCAGAATCCCCCCCCCACCCAAAAAAACCCCCCACATGCACAGATTTGACTGGCAAAACCTTTTAGGCACCCATAGAAAGTGTTTCTGTTTGTCTGGCCCTTTCATTAACATTGTTCTCTCCATGAGCGGCCTTGGATAAGAAGCTTGTATTGCATTTTTGAAGAAACCCCTCTCTGTACTTTCACGCCACTGTTTTACTTAGCCAGCTCATTATCCATCATTACTATTTATTTGATGGTTTGAAATATTCTTTAGTGCTTCTTCATCCATTTTATTGTCACCGCTTTGGGTATATTTTATGGAGAAGGTAGCATGCAAATGACCTAATTAAAAAAAGAAGTAAATCAAGGAACTTGTCTCGGGGAGGATTCGTCAGGCTTCCTTTCAGGAACGAAAGGCTCTGGCAGTTGAGATCTGAGGGAAGAGGAGCAGTCAAACCTAGCAAGGATTACATTAAATGCACCAGACATAACAGGAATAGAGGCTGGGATGGGCAGTGGCAGCATCCCGAGAGAGGAGTAGCTCAGACTGAGAGACCAGCATTACACCAAGGGCTTTATAGGACCTGGTGACCAGGGATTGACTCCAGAAGTCAGCTGGCTGGAAGATTCAGTGGAGCTGGTACTACAGACTAGATGGCGCCCTTGAAGCTTATATCTCAGGCCCCTTCCGCACATGCAGAATAATGCACTTTCAATCCACTTTCACAATTGTTTGCAAGTGGATTTTGCTATTCCGCCCAGTAAAATCCAGCTGCAAAGTGTATTGAAAGTGGATTGAAAGTGCAGTATTCTCTATGTGCGGAAGGGGCCTCAGTGACTATATAACCTTCAAAAAAACCCCTACATGTTCAATTTGACAAGTCCAAATAATATGTTTGAAAAATGGCTAAACCAGCCCCTTCCTCTCCCTAAAAAAACCTCATGCTTTCTTCCTACAAGTTCTCCAAGCAATTTCAGGATATGAAAGGGTAATCGCTGCAAGTTAATAATTCATTATGGGCCGCCTACCTCTTCCTGGTGTGTATAAAGGTGATATTAGCCTCAATATAAACTTAAAATGTCAGCTTAAAAAAATAGAAAGCACACCAAAGCTGCTTTTGTTTTAGGCGTGAGCTTCTGAATAAGTTATTCATGGCCCCACCATATGCTGTCAGCTACACTGACAGCTGAAAATGAGACAGGATGTGTTTCTTGCAAAATACACAGAGTGGGGATTTTGAAATCCTTTCTCTTTTTTTAAAGTACCTACGAGCTTACAAACAAGGTAGGGAAGTTACGAGTCTGACTGGGTAAAAGAGTAGTTTTAAAAAATTCTCTTCACCCAATTTCTCCTTGAAATCCTAGATCAGTGATTTGGGTCTTAACTGCATTTAAAAAAAACATGGCAGTTAACTGCCACATGGAGTCCTGACTAAACCCCCTCTTCCTCTGCATTGTGCCCCAATCAAAGGCCCCTTCCACACACGCAAAATAATGCATTTTCAAACCACTTTCACAACTGTTTGCAAGTGGATTTTGCTATTCTGCACAGCTTCAAAGAGCACTGAAAGCAGTTTGAAAGTGCATTATTCTGCATGAGTGGAATTAGCCTAAATGAGATTCCTTCCACCCAAGATACTACTATGCTCTAAACAATACTGGAAACATTGAAGCACACAAGGGAAACCAGAGGGCCATTTGATACCAGAAAACCAGCATGGTATAGTGGTTAGATTATTGGTCTAGAAACCTGGAAACTCTGTCTGGGAGATTCAACAAACTGGAAAAAAGCCCAAAGGCTGCGACCCTGCAAATCGGGACAGATTGAATCCTTAGCTCACTCCCTTCTTCATTGTTCAAGAACCGAAGGAGTCAGAGAAAAGTATGCAACACAGATTCCGTTACTTACCATACAGTCCTTCAACTCAACTGTAATCTCAAATATTCTGAATAATCCTGAACCTATATATAATGAATATCTTGCAAATTTCCTTCTGGAAATAATCAAATGTGAATGATATATTTTTAATGATTTTTTTCTTAATTTTACCAATTGTAAATTGCATTTTTATCCTCCTTTTATATTGTGTTATTAATTTATGCCAATAAAGGCTTATGTACGCATGCATGTATGCATGTATGTATGCATGCATGTATGTATGTATGCAGTGGTGGGATCCAAAAATTTTAGTAGCAGGTTCCCATGGTGGTGGGATTCAAACTGTGGCGTAGCGCCAATGGGGCTGGGTGGGGCACGACGGGGGCGTGGCTGGGCATTCTGGGGGTGGAGCATTCCTGGGCGGGGCTGTGGCAAGGATGCAGCCGCTGCACCTGTCCTTGGCCGGGAAACGAATCCACGCAGGCGCAGGCTGCCACGCACGCCGGTGCACCTTCTGCTAGACTGCTTCCAGTTCTGCGCACTACTGCTGAGAGGAGGGGCGTAACTAAGGCAAAAATCACGTGGCAAAATCACCAATTAGTAACTCCCTCTCGGTACACACAAATAATTAGTAACCTGCTCTCGGTAACCTGTGAGAACCTGCTGGATCCCACCTATGTATGTATGTATGTATGTATGTATGTATGTATGTATGTATGTATGTATGTAACTTGGAAACCCTAGGTTCAAATTTTCAATCTGCCACAGAGACTCACAAGGTGAATTTGAGCCAGTCACCCCCTCTTAGTTTACTTTACTTAGAGTTATGGTGAGAAGAATACAGAAGAAGAAAAAGCAATGATATAAGTCACTTTGGGTCCTCATTGGCCTGAAATGCAGGATATAATTATCTAAATAAGCAAGTATCTCAATCTTCCCAACTCTGGACGTTCCAGAAGCTGCTCAACAAGAACTACCACTAGTAGTCCCAGAGTAATTTTTTTTTTAATTCTACTTTCCTTTGGAAGCAGTAATTTAAGTCAAGGGCAAAAGGTTTCTTTTTTTTTTTTTGCAGGGAAAGCAGGAGAAGATACAAAGAGTTGTAATAGTAAACTGAAACTGTTTTAATTGGATGCCTCAAAGAATAATAAAAACAACAAAGTTGAGGGGTGGCACGAAGGTCAAGAGGTTTTGCGGCTCAGCAGCTGAGCAGACTTTTATATGCCAAAAAAATCCCTGGTTTGCTCTCGGGAATCTCCAGATAAAGGATTTCAGGGAGAGCGCTGGTGAAAATCTTCCTCCACACCTCCTTCTAGTCAAAGAAGGTAAAGCTGAGCTTGGTGGATCATTGATGTGACTCATGATGAGGCAGAGCACCGTGTTTAATTCTTAAATGTGGCACGAGCATTTCAAGGGTAAAAACAAATTGCCACAAAGAGAACTACTTCTCAAGGCAGGTTCAAAATTAGCCACTGTTAGCATACTCCATTTAGGATTACCAAACGATGCATACCAGGAGCATGTATTGCCCAGTGGTGGGATCCAAAAATTTTAATAACGGGTTCCGATGGTGGTGGGATTCAAACAGTGGCGCCGCCACACACACGCACCTCCAGTCCCTATTGGGCAGGGAGATTGCTTTAGTAACCCCTTCTCGGCACTCAGAGAAAATTAGTTCTAGAGAAGTGGTGAGAACTGGTTGGATCCCGCCTCTGGTGTTGCCCATGATCACCACATGGGCTAAGAGAGTTCTGAGAAAACTGTGACTGGCCGAAAGGTCACCCAGCAAGCTTCATGTGGACGAGTGAGGAATCAAACCTGGTTCTCCAGATCAGACTGTGCCACTCTCAACCAATACACTACACTGACCCCTGATAGACATAATCACTGTTTTGTCCCAACACAAGAACTCTTTTAGCCCAGTATTCTGCACCTGGTGGTAGGAAGTTAGGTTTTTCAAAAGAGGAACCAGCCAGTAAACATAGACGCAGGACTCTGTGAAAATAAAAAATCCCGTTCATTCTTATTGGGGAAGTGGTCACACTTAACAAATTTCTATGCAAGTGGTTCCAGTATGTCTTGTCAATAGCATGTGAATCTGACACATACGACAATGACTGAAAACTGAGTTCGTTTTTGTGCTCCACTTCCTGAGTGTGATTAAATTACTACTCTGAAAAATAGATAGTGTCTTTCTTTAAAAATTAACACAAATCTAACAGAAACTGGGCAGGCACGAGGTGGGCTGTGGAGGAATTAAGGTATAAAAGTTAGAGTGATAGACAAGGATGTAGGACAATGGTGGCGAACCTATGGCACGGGTGCCAGAGGTGGCACTCAGAGCCCTCTCTATGGGCACGCACAAACAGAGTGCCCCCCCCCCCCCACATATAGCCTGGCCTGGGCCACTGGGTTCGATTGTTAGCATTAAACCTAAGACCTAGTTTTGGGGAAGCAGTGTAGGTAACCCTATTAAGCGCTGTTAAACCCCACTGATTTTCATTGGAAGAACTAAAGCGCGATCCTTTACCTGGGAGTAAGCTCAGTTGCTGACAATGGGGCTTGCTTCTGAGTAAACTCTCCTTGGGTTGTAATTCACCCGTTGGAAGAGTTGCACGGTTACTTCAAAGCAAAGCCACCGACTACCACCGAGCTTACTCCTGAGTAATGCATGCCTTGGAGCGAACCATTTTTCCTAAACTAAAACCTCAGTATCCAGGTTAAATTGCCATGTTGGCACTTTGCGCTAAATAATGGGTTTTGGGTTGCAATTTGGGCACTCGGTCTCGAAAAGGTTCGCCATCACTGATGTAGGATATCTGGGCTAAAATCCCACCGCACCACAAAGCTCAGCAGGTCACCTGAGACCTAGCACCCTCATCTAGTCCAACCCTACCCAGGCTGTTGTATGGATAAAACAGGCATGGGAAACCAATCTATTTCACCCTGAGCTCCCTGAAGAAAGTGCAGGATAAAAACGTATGAGATAGGTAAATAAATTACTGTTTGTAGATCAAAGGAGCCCTTTGGGGATCGGGCGGTATAGAAATTGAATAAATAATAATAATAATAATATTCAGCATTAGTGAAGAACCTAAAAAGCTAAGTACTGTACCAAACACATGAAAACCTGCAGCCAATAATACCTCATTACATCAGAAGCCATTCTCAGAAAATGGCCAATGAATGACCAGTACGCTTTGTCAACCATATTTCCTACAGAATTAATCAAAGCAAAGAGCATATTATATAGAGGAAGTATCCACTTTCCCCAGGACAAAATATTGCACAGAAACTATACTTTCCCTTATTAAGTTCTCAGTCCCAAGGGCAAATACATCTCAGGACTCAAGGATAATTTGGTAGCTCAAAATAAGGAAGTGCAGGAATATCGAGCACTAGTACAGGATTGTGTACATCTGATTCAGAGAGGCCTAAAAGACTCTGGTTAAAATTAATGTGTGGGACAATAATTAGAGGGCTGGACCAGTATCTGGGGGACCCAGGTTCGAATTCCCACTCTGTCATAGAATCCTGTTATTAATGCCGTTATTTTAACTCGCCCGAAGTTGTAAAGGCTGTTGTTACCTTGTGGTGTTGATGTTCATGTTGATGTTGAATTATTTATATGCCATTAAAGGTATTTGATTCGAAAAAAATCCTGTTAGGTGACCTTGGGCCAGTTGCATGCCCTCAGGTGACTCCACCTAATCTTTTTGGCAAATCTCTGGAGGAAGGGCATTTCATGGAGTGGGGGTCACTCTGTGATGCTCCCACCCCCTTAACTCTGAAGAGGGTGGGACAGCCAGGCAGGCTTCCCCCTCCGGTCTCAGCACCCAAGCAGGAATATTTCGTGTATGGTCCCCTGGACAGAGGCTGTATTTATATTATTTGTTTCCACTCTCAAATTGATTGCTGAGTAGGTGCTCTGCAACAGGTGACCCTGAAGAAGAAGAAGAAGAAGAAGAAGAAGAAGAAGAAGAAGAAGAAGAAGAAGAAGAAGAAGAAGAAGAAGAAGAAGAAGAAGAAGAAGAAGAAGAAGAAGAAGAAGAAGAAGAAGAAGAAGAAGAAGAAGAAGAAGAAGAAGAAGAAAAAGGAGGAGGAGGAGGAGGAGGAGGAGGAGGAGCAGGAGCAGGAGCAGGAGCAGGAGCAGGAGCAGGAGCAGGAGCAGGAGCAGGAGGAGGAGGAGTTTGGATTTATACCTCACCTTTCTCTCCTGTAAGGAGACTCAAGGTGGCCTACAAGCTCCTCTCCCCACAACAGACACCTTGTGAGGCAGGTGGGGCTGAGAGAGTTCTGAGAGAACTGTGACTAGCCCAAGGTCAACCAGCAGGAACGTAGGAGTGTGGAAACACATCTGGTTCACCAGCTAAGCCTCTGCCCTTCAGGTGGAGGAGTGGGGGAATCAAACCCGGTTCTCCAGATTAGAATCCACCTGCTGTTAACTACTACACCACGCTAGCTCTCCTTAAGCCCAGTATCCTTTGAGATGGCCTAGAATAAATCAATGGTCTCAGTCCCTCCAGACCCAGGTTCAGAGGTGGGATCCAGCAGGTTCTCACAGGTTCCCGAGAGTAGGTTACTAATTATTTATGTGTGCCGAGAGGGGGTTACTAATTGGTGATTTTGCCACGTGATTTTTGCCTTAGTTATGCCCCTCCTCTCAGCAGTAGCGTGCAGAACTTGAAGCAATCTAGCAGGAGGTGCACCGGCGTACGTGTCAGCCTGCGCCTGGGTGCATTCGTTTCCCACCCAAGGACCGGCGCAGTGGCTGTGTCCTTGCCACAGCCCCGCCCAGGAATGCCCGCCCCCAGAATGCCCGGCCACATCCCTGTTGTGCCCCGCCCAGCCCCATTGGTGCTATGCCACAGTTTGAATCCCACCACCATGGGAACCTGTTACTAAAATTTTTGGATCCCACCACTGCCCGTCCCCTTTCTAAAAACACTTCGACGGGGTCAGAAGAAGTGTCAGTGGGCCCCACAGACCCTATGTTGGGCATTCCTGGCCTAGATTGTCTATACTTCATTCCAGCCTGCATATACTCGGCACCTGGTGTGCAGGGCTCTTGATTCAGCTGACATGGATGGAGCGCAACTTTAAGGCAAGAAACAAAGGCGCAGAGAAACCCAAACGTGCTCGAATTGCCAAATGAATTGGAGTTCACGGAAAGGCTCCATCTTCTTTCACAAAAGCATCTTTGCCCGGGCACACTGCGGTGGAACGATGACTCGGTTAAATCCCCTGCATAGATAAGCTTCGGCATGAGCCAAAGTGCTGAATCCTTTCCCTCCGATTCGTCCCCGGGGTAGCTCACAAAAAACGATTCCCTTTCCTTTTTAGAACAGAACTTAGCTGCTCTTCCCAGCACTGATCAAGAGGGGGGTTTATTACCCGACTTCAAAAGCTTGGGTTGACATGAAAGGCTTTTTGTACACCCCATCCGGAAGAGTTCGCTTGTTAAGACCGCACCTCCTTAAAAAAAAGAGAGAGAGAGACACCCCAGCCTGTTTTGATTGCCACTTTCTGAAGTGTGCCCTTAACCTAAACTGACTTCAAACATCACACAAGCCAACCTGCTCCTCGCAACGTCGAGTTTACCTTTCAAGTGCAAAAGGAAGGGCAAGCTGAAAGGATAGGCGTGCTTCTGGGGAGGGAAGCGAAATTATATTGAGGCAAGAAGAAGAAGAAGGAGGAGGAGGAGGAGGAGGAGGAGGAGGAGGAGGAGGAGGAGAGGAAGGAGGAGGAGGAAGAGGAAGAGGAAGAGGAAGAAGAAGAAGAAGAAGAGGGAGAGGAGGAGAAGAAGAGGAAGAAGAGGGAGAAGGAGAAGGAGAAGAGGAAGGAGGAGGAGGAGGAGGAAGAGGAAGAGGAAGAGGAAGAGGAAGAAGAAGGAGGAGGAGGAGGAGGAGGAGGAGGAGGAGTTGGGGGGGAATCGGTGGGCGAAACTTCCATGTATGGCTCAGAAGCTGAGGTCGCATGCGTGCACAAGATCCCAGGTGCAATCTTGTGCATCTTCGGCTCAAGGTATTTGGGGCTCAATCATGCATTATGGGTTGGATTCAGACTAAGATTTCTAGTGGCAAGACAGAATCTTTCTGCCTTCCCCCTCCCCTTCCACTGCAGCTCACAATGCTGCTGGGTGTGTGTGTGGGGGGGGGGGGCATGAAGAATAACATGGGGGGCTCTGCGGTAGGAAGAGGGGATTGGAAGACATAATCTGGATCCAACCCTATGTTTTCTCCGGGCTTGTTTTTCAATGAAGCTACCATCACCCCATTTTCCAAACTGAGCAGCAAGGATTGTTGTAGCAAAAGGAAGAGGAGAAGAAGAAGAGTTTGGATTTATACCCCACCTTTCTCTCCTGGAAGGAAACTCTAGATGGCTCACAAGCTCCTTTCCCTTCATCTCCCTACAACAGACACCTTGTGAGGCTGAGAGAGTTCCAAAGAACTGTGACTAGCCCAAGGTGACTAACCCAGCAGAAATGTAGGAGTGTGGAAACACATCTGGTTCACCAGATAAGCCTCTGCCACTCAGGGAATCAAACCTGGTTCTCCATATTAGAATCTACCTTAACCACGACACCATACCAGAAGAATAGTGTTAGGAGAGAGGAAACCCTGACTGTTTTCCTCTCCTGACACGTTCTTACTAGAAAATGCCTTTGTCAAGCAGTTTTTACCCTTGCTGGGGTGAAGGAGAGACCATTCTCTGAATGGGGTCCTTTTGTGATAGAGGAAGGACACCTGTACTGGGAAAAGACCCCCAACCTTCTGACCAGTTCCAACCTTCTGGCTGACATGAAAACTGATGTGACACCAATGCATTTTTGGAATCTGGACCAAAAGCAAGCCCTGGTCAGTTGGCAACCCTATACCTTTGACAATCTGCAATTCCAACTTGTGTCAGACTATTTCATTTCTGTTTGGATGTCTGAGACCTATAAGACAGGGGTGACATTCTACACAGTTAAAGAAAAGAATAGCTGATATTTCCAGCTATAGTGTGATTTAGTTCTGGGATCTCAGTCTCCACTACCTTCTAAATAAACACACGGAAATTTCTTCTGCAAGCACAGTCCACCTCGATATAAAAATGTTGGCTCCCCTGTATTTATCTTAAACGGAGCGGAGAGTAGTAACACTTACAAAAGAGTCGAGAAATGATAAATTACGTCTTATTGCGTGAAGTCAAAGGTTAAACTTATTACTGCTCACCGCAGGCCAACCTTAACCTCAGAATTAATGCCATAAACAAAACATGAAATTCAGTTGCAGGCATAATACATGGCGAGGAACTCTCCATAGGGTTAGAAAAGTGAAACGATGCCCCCTACTGGCGTTTTTGATGCAACAGCCATCGGATGGGAAAATTCTTGTGCAAGAACAGTCAATTAAAAAATACCTTTGTGAGGCCCATCGACATTAGCGATGTCCCTTTCTTAAAGATTAAAGTAGGGTCTGCAGTGTTATCCAAAGTTATCCTAGCTAGCAAGACACTTTCAACGTTTCCAAGTTTTACATGGGATACAAAACATTTGTAATTCAGAAAGCAAAGGTTTCCCTTCCCCAATGATTAATGTTTGGATTCCAGACTTAATAATGGAACTGGTATTTACAGTGGTGTAAATACAACTTCAGCTGTCAGTCTACACCCAGTCTCATCTCTGAGGACCGTGGAATTGGCCTTACTTCCAAGCAAACAGGCCTAAGATGATCAGGTTGTAACAACCACAATGTGTATATGTAGCAGAGGTGCGTAAGAATCACCTTGAGGAATGCCTTCTGCCCCCAGGAGATGTTATTTACCTCCATGCCATGAAATGCTTCAACCACCTACCCATTAAGCCTCTGTTTAAAGGCAGGACATTTATTCTGCATGTCTATTGGCAACCTGATACCGCATGGAATATTTTTGTTGTATTGTGAGCAGTGAGATAGTTGGTTTCACATGTCTTCATGTAATTTAATAGTGGCTAGTAGCCACTGTTTAACCTACCCTCCATCAATCTAATTCCTTTCTAAAGTTGTCTATGCCTGTAGCCATCACTAAATCCTCTAGCAGTGAAGTCCCTTCCGCACGTGCAGAATCGTGCACTTTCAATCCACTGTCACAATTGTTTGCAAGTGTATTATTCTGCATGTGCAGAAGGAGACTGAATTCCACAATTTCATTATTCACTGAGGAAAGAAGTATGGTATTCCCATTTGTCTGTTTTGAACCTATTGCTAACCAACTTGAGTGCCTATACTCTAGTGTTATGGGACAGAGGGGGCAGGGGAAAAGGTCTCTCTATCCACTTCCTCCATGTGTCCATAATTTTGTAAACCTTCATCGCACCCCCTTGAGCTGCCTTTCCTCCCTAAACATGCAATTAGCCCCTTATTTGAGAGAAAGAAATTGGTGGTAAGCCTAGGCTGCAAGATAATTAACTGAAAGGGTACAGAAGGTCTTTTTCACATCAGTTTTGGAATTTACACATAAGTCTGTCTTCTAGCTTTGAGTCACGATGGCATAAAACATTTTAGGAGAACCAGCGTGGTGTGGTGGAGAACAGCGGTGGACTCTAATCTGGTGAACCAGGTTTGTTTCTCTACTCCTTCACATGAAGCCTGTTGCGTAACCTAGGCCCAGCGTGGTGCAGTGGTTAAGAGCAGGTAGATTCTAATATGGAGAACAGGGTTTGATCCCTCACTCACTCACTCACTCACTACCTCACTACCTCACTCACTCACTCACTACTACTACTTCTTCTTCTTCTTCTTCTTCTTCTTCTTCTTCTTCTTCTTCTTCTTCTTCTTCTTCTCTCTCAGTAGTCTTCTAGCCCATGTGGTGATCATGGGCAGCAGGTGCTCCTTGTATGCACAGTTGGGTATTCCCAAATGGAACATGCTACCATAGTGGCTAATTTTGAACCTACCTTGAGAAGCAGTTCTCTTTGTGGCTGCGAGATAAAACGCGTAAAAACAACCCCAAAACAAAACCTCTTGCTGAAGCAATGTGCAGATTGAGGCCACGATTAATCTCTGTAAGATAAGCGACGACTCTTCGCCACTTCAGAACATTTAAGGCATTGCTAAACGCCTCCCTGCCCAGTTTTGGCTATTTGCAGCACCCCTGTGTGGCCATACATACTGATGCTTCTTTTAAAGGTCTGTTTTATTTTCTTTCTAACAGTCGCACCAGCAACAAACAAACAGATGAGGGCACCACGAACCTCAAGATCTCTGACAAGGAAATGTGACGTTTGATCAGATTGTACAGTCAGGAAGTCGTGGTCAGACAGAGGAGGAAACCGTCTTTCCTAGCACCTGTTGAACAAGGTGCTTTTAACTAATGATGCAAGGGTTTCTTAGACCTAGGATAGCCAGTTTTTAATTCTCATAATCTTTATTGATTTTTTTAAAAAAATGTAAAAAGAAAAAAGAACAAGACAAATACAGAAAGGGGGGGAAGGAAAAAAATTACAATTATAACAGTACAAAAACAACATCACAGATTCCGAGAATCTTGTCTCCAATCTAAAATTACAAAACATTTTTGACCGCCTTAATAACCTTTATTCTTTTGCGTATAGCTTCTTATTTTTTAAATCTGTCTTATTGCTTCCTATATCTTTCTATAACCGATTATCTTACATAAGTTCTTTCAAACTGAAGAAAAAAGAAAAAAACAATGTTGTCAGTGCATTAAGTTAACCGCCAACCAATTCTAAAAGAAAAATTTGGCTATAGAAATTAGTATTCAATTTTCTGAAATAATATAAGCTTTTTTCAATTAGCTCTCTTGTCTAAACAAGTCTTATATCTAACAGTTTATATAATATATAGTGAAGGATAGTCAGTTTTTGACCTGGACAGCCAACAAGCCAAACAACAGAACTAGAATTACAGAAATTATGCAGTGTGTTAGAACATTATATGTTTCTGCAATGCCAAAAAGTGAAATTACAGAGATAGAAAAAAATGTAAGGAGATCAAGGTACAGCCGACAGATAATGTGCAGCCCAGTCCTATTCCTTCAATTAAATCACTTTCTTGAACCAGTGCATTATAATATAGTGAGAGTGAATTTTAAGTTGGCCTCCGGTGGCCAAAGGCATGAACTACAAGCGCCTCTCAGACTCCGGGCGCCACTCTGCAAAGGGGCTTTTGCTCCAAAGAGGCTCCGACACTATGCAACATCGACGTGCGGCCTCGTGCGAAGTCGGCTCCATTGTCCAACCGGGCTGCCACGTCGAAGAGGCTCGGGGGAAGTCAGCGGAATCCGACTTTGTTTGGCCACTGGAGTACAAGTTACAACGATAGCAGTGGCCGATGGCCGTTATAACGATTGTTATAGCGATGGCCGGTATAATGATCGTTATAGCGACGGAAATGAACGTTATAACGATGGGACGACACCCACCACCCCGCCCCCAGGTTCCCCTCTCTAGCACGCTGCTTTTCACCCCCTTATATCGTCCTTGTTATCGTTATAACGATCATTATAACGTGTACTCAGGTGGCCAAAGTCGTTGTAACATTGTACTCAGTCGTTGTAACGTGTACTCAGGTGGCCAAAGTCGTAAACTACAAGCGCTTATCCCCGTGTTTCCAGAGGGGAGATGTGAATGACTCCCGTTCATAGCTTTTCTGGGCTTCTTCCCCTCAGGACTCGACCTCCCAATTCTTCACCCATCCCCTCCAAATGTGAATGTGCTTATCTCTGTGTTTGCAGAGGGGAGATGTGAATGACGTAATAACCCATAGTGAATGACGAGACCGCAGGTGGATGTTAATGGGGGGGGGGGGGATTCCGCTGACTTCCCGAACCTCTTTGACCTGGCAGCCCGGTTGGACAATTGAGCCGAGAGCCTAGGACAGCCTTTCCCAGGCGCCGCCTTCGCACGAGGCCGCACGTCGAGGTTATTATTATTATTATTATTATTATTATTATTATTATTATTATTAATAATAATTAGGTTTATATACCGCCCTCCCCCGGAGGGCTCAGGGCGGTGAACAACACATAAATAGAGCACATATATCAAATTAAAACCATTAAATATCAGTTAATACGGCTCTAATAAATATAAACCTTACCCCATTAAAATGCAGCATTTTAAGATCAACATAAGATGGCACCTACTATCAACTCCCTTAAAAACCCAAAAGGAAGGGGCGGTAGGATCCGCTTGATGTTATAAGGAGGGGGGGGGATCAGAGGTTGTGGAATGTCCTAGCCCAGGGGTAGGGAACCTGCGGCTCGAGAGCCGCATGCGGCTCTTCTGCCCTTGCACTATGGCTCCACGAGCTGAGCCGCCGGCCCCATCCTTGCCCGCCCTGCAGGCAGCAGGGCAGGCGCATCCATGCGCTTCTCAGAATGAGCAGAGTAAAAGGTAAAAAAAACCCTATATATAGAGTGTTATCTTTATTTTAAATGTCAAAAATTATTTGCAGCTCCAAGTGTTTTCTTTTCCTGTGGAAAACGGGTCCAAATGGCTCTTTGAGTGTTAAAGGTTCCCTACCCCTGTCCTAGCCTCTTTGGGCAGGGGAGCCGCTGGGGACGCTGCTGCTGCCCTCCGGTGGCGAAAGGCATGAACTACAAGCGGGTCTTAGACTCTTGGCGCCACTCTGCAAAGGGGCTTTTGCAAATTTCTGTATCAGTAGCCCTACTGCCTTTATAAAAAAAAATGTCCTCCATAACAATTCCATTTTACATAGTTTACAAAAGGTATGGAGGTATGGAGACCTTCGAATCACCCCATTCGGGTCCCCACCCTTGCAGTGTGAAGTGGTGCAGCCTATTCTATCCCAACCACAAAAATCAGGTATTGGAATGGCGTGTACCAATCCAACGAGTACCTGTTCTTAGAATTCAACCGCAGCCATAACACTTTGTGGAGCTCAAATTACCACCGCAGACCAGCCATCTGTACTAGAAACGGTCTCTAGGAGGCACCCTACTTCTATTAGAAAGGAGGCTTTGCACTGGGCCCTGAAACGTGAGATATCCCCCCCCCCGATCGGAATTGGTACAGCCCAGTCTACCCTCAAACGCGACATAGAAAACCGGAAGTCTCGTCGAGGACCCAGCGAGACCATAACTCTTCGGAGCCGGGCGGGCGGCGGTTAGCGGCCGGCTGTTGCGTCGCGCGGGCGCCTTATGGTGACGCCATCGTTGCCTAGTGACGCGAGCCTAGCGCTTCCGGGGGGGTGTGTGTGGGGCGGGGGGAGTTTCCCAGGCGGTTGTTGTCTCGGCGCCGGACGGGCCCGCAGCGCGATGGGCTGCAGCGGCCGCGGCCGGAGGAACTGGAGCCGCCGCCGCTGCTGCTGCCTTTGCCCGCAGGCTCCCCCGCCGCTCCCCTGATGGCGACCTGCAGCAGCAGCAGCAGCAGCACCACCGCGGCGCCGTCGGAGGGTCGCAGCCCAGGCGGGGCCCGGCCGGTGCTGGACGAGTTCACCGCCCCGGCGAAGAAGAGCGACTTCCTAGAGCGGAGCCGCGGCGGCATCGAGCGTCTCTTCCGGGTGCGCCTCGCCGTCCTGGGGACGCTGGGCGGCGGAGCCTGGGAGCCCCTGGGAGTCGGGCGGACCCCGCACGACGAGCGCCGGATCTGGCTCAGCCTCCTTGGAGACCCGGAGAGCGTGCGGAACGCTAAGGTAGTGTAGGGGCGGGCCCGGGTGGGAAAAGGAATGGGAAGGGTCTGGTGGCAGGAGGTTCCGCGGGCGCAGGTAGGTCGCTTAGGGCTGATAGGGGGTGGGTTGGATGGGTAGGTATGTAGGTTTGATAAGTACATGTATAGACGAGTGGGTAAATAGATAAATGGATGCGTAGCTAGGTAGATGGGTAGGTAGGTAGGTAGGTAGGTAGATTGATGGATAGGTGTGTGGATGGTTGGTTGTGTGGCTCTTTGTGGGTAAGTAGAAAAGTTTGGACTGAGAGAGCTCCAAAAAGCTGTGATTAGTCCAAGGTCACCCAGCTGGCGTGTGTGGGAGTGCACAGGCTATTCTGAATTCCCCAGATAAGCCTCCACCGCTCAAGCAGCTGTGAATTTCATCTGTATAATTGCACACTTTTGGAAATTGTATACAAAATCAGCAGAGTGAGCTCTGTTGTGTTTTTACACAGTCTCAAACATTGGTATGCTTTCTGGTAAATGTGCACCAACGGCTGCAGTTCATTTATGGGTGCGTATTCTATAGGAAATTGTATAGGTACCAGCGTGCAAGTGTGGTTTGTTATTCAGATCTACGTACGCACACAAAACTTTTTTCAGTTTCTACATAGGCATACAACCGTGCACATTCATTCCTCTGCACTTCGCCCCCTAACCGCATGTCTCTGGTATGTCTGCTAATAATGAGTAAGCTTCTCACATCTAGTGGGGTGTACCCTAGTCCACAGAACCTGGCTGTAGCTCGGATATATGTGTATTACATATGAAATACTAAGGGTACAGGCGTGCATTTGTTATTAGATCTATACACGCTGGCACAAAACTGTTCCTTTAGTTTCTGCATACACGTTCAGGCATACCTGCTCATATGTTCTACCCTGTGACTGTGTGGCTCTAATATGTTCGCTGATAACAGGCAAGCTTTACACATTTGGTGGGGTGTACCTTAATTCACAGGGCATGGCTGCAGCTAGTCTTTAAAGGCCTGTAAGGCTACTTTTTGTTGTTGCTCTTAAGTATACAATGGGTGCATGTTTTTAATGGTAGCTGTTGCTGCGTGCATAGTTATTGTGACAACAGCCCTTCAAGGTAGTTTAGGCTGAGTGCTGATGTGCTTCAGGACTGTGTGGGGACTGGAATATGGCTCATCGCAGACTTAACCCATCACTTTATCCACTGCACCATCCAGACTTGCATGTTCCTGCTATCTTTATTATGTCTCTTGCATTTTTATCCCGTCCTTCTCCCAAGGAGTTCAGAGTGGTGTGTGCAATCCCCTGCTTTTTATTCACACAACACCATTGTGAAAATTGTTTTTAAAACCATGTGTTGTGAGCAAAGGAGAGAAAAATGAAGCCGATCTGCTTCACAGCTGAAGACATAACAAGTCAGTAAGCCAGTAAAACAGAAAGGGAAACTTCTTTCACAAAAGTATGTGCTGTTTACTAACATTTGGGCTTTATTGCGGAACAAAGATAAGCCTTCCTTGGCAGCTGCCTCCTCAAGACAACAAACTATTCAAAAGAATTGCTGATGGGTTTAAACAACGAATTGAATCTCATGGTGACAATCCTAGTTGACAGCAACTCAAAACTGAGTTGCTGTGTGTATAAACACTGCAGTGCTTTTCATAATTTTTTTTAAGAATAAGCAAGACACAATGATAACCATGCAAACAAAACTCTGTGTATATTCATGCTGTATCGACTGCTTTTAATTCCAGATCTTGCGGGTGTGCAGTTGCCACTCAAGGAGCTTGTTTATTAAGCACCTTGCAAGTTAAGCACAGTATGAAGTGTAGTTTGGCTGCTGCTAGCGTGATCTAGAATACTTTCAATGTTTTCTGATCAGGGACCGCCAGCCATTTAGCCTTTTTTATATATATTTCAGTCTCCTTCCTGTCAGTGTTTTCTCTTTCATTTTGCTGAGTGGCAGAGGCTTATCTGGTGAATCAGATTAGCTTGTGCACTCCCAACACATGCCAGCCGGGTGACTTTGGGGTAGTCACGGTTCTTCGGAGCTCTCTCAGCCCCACCCACCTCACAAGGTGTTTGTTGTGGACGGGGGAAGGGAAAGGAGATTGTCAGCCCCTTTGAGTCTCCTTACAGGAGAGAAAGCAGGGATGTAAATCCAAACTCTTCTTCTTCATCATTTTCTGCCATGGTCTTTTACTGCATGGTATCAATTGATCAGTAGGTTCATGTGCCTCCTGTGCTTGGCTAGCTGTGATGAAATTAATTAACATAAGACTGTGGGGGGAGGGTTTAGAACTGGTGTCCCTGGTGTGGTGCCCATGAGCCCCCTGGCACCCACGGACACTTATCTTGGCAACCATCAAGTGCTTCTACAAAATGGGGATGGGTGGGTAGGTGGGGTATTTGCTGAATCAGCCTTTGATTGACCACTGAAGGTTTGATTGGCTGTGCAACTTTTTAAAAACGTTGCTTTGGCAGCAGTCGCCACCACAGTACAAGGATCTTCACCACCTGGTGGGTGACCCTGGGCTAGTCACAGTTCGCCAGAACTGTCTCAGCCCCACTTACCTCACAAGGTGCCTGTTGTGGGGAGAAGAAGGGAATGCATTTATAAGCCATTTTTCTACTTCTTACAGTTGAGAAAAGCAGGGTATAAATCCAAATGCTTCTTTTTCCACCCATGTTGTGACTGGCTGCAACTCTTCTGGCAGCCGTTTTATGCCCGTGCCCACCACGCTGTTTCAAAATGCCCAAAGGCTCGAAACGAGCGGAGGCGCCCGGTTTAGAAAATCAGCAGAAAACTTTTCTTCTACCAGCCTTTGAGAGTCAGAATGGCCTTTGCCAGGCCCACAGTTTTCTGGGCCGATGACGTAGCAATACTGGCCAGGCTATGGCAGCCACTCTTCTGTGAGCTCAAGGTGTTTCCATTTCTAAAGATTTGTTTGTACTCTCACATTGCACAAACATTTAAATGTGTGTAATGGGAGGAGGAGGAAGAGATGTCTTAAAAAAAATGTCATGTGAGAGAAATCTGAGTCAGTGTCAGTCCTATCCGGGTGTGTTCCAGGGAACTGAACTGGACACAATAATGGGACATCCATACATGACTGGTTCTCTAAGCGAGCTTTTTAAATTGCCAAATAGGAGCTATGGGAAACTCCAACTGGGAGGGGCTGCAAGGGGAAATATGCTTTCTCACTGGGCCTTTCCCCACTTACCTTCTGCCCCGCGCTACTGTAGGCAAGTAGCGCAGGGTCCCCCGGCACTCTCCACTACAGGGGCGGTGACAACGCAGCCACCCTGACACTGCCGCTGTTGCGCCCCCTCAGCGTGCGTCATTCCTGGCGCTCCTCCAAACGGCGCCTTTGGGTGACCCCGTGCAGAGCGCGCAGGGTCGTGGGGAAGCCCGGGAGCACGCCAGAAATGATGTGCGCTGAGAGCAGCGCAAGGCATAGTCTCAGTTGCCCAGTTTCAAGTGTCCCACTGAAGCTGCTGTTTGCCCCTTGAGGGAAAAATATACATGTTACCTACATTTAAAAAGGGCAAATAGTAGTGAGTGGAAAGGGCAGGTTGCAGTCTAGAAGACTATGCCAAAGATCCAGTCACAGATATCCTGACATCTTCAGTTGGGCTCTCAGTTTGGTGTCTGTACAATAGTTCGCATGTGAGAGTTGACAGCAGAAAAGGACAGGCCCTTGATGCTTCCTTCCCGGGCTAGCATAGTTCTTCATCTCAAATACTCATCTGCAATTTGCACAGCTGATTTACTTTAAGCCAGAAGTTCCAAGGTGGAAGGGTCAGGACTGGACTGTCTTGACACGAGGAGAACCTTGTGTATAGTGTAGCAGTTAAGAGTGGTGGTCTCTACTCTGGTGAACCGGGTTTGTTTCTCCACTCCCCCACATAAAGCCTGCTGGATGACCTTGGGCTAGTCACAGTTCTCTCAGAACTCTCTCAGCCCCACCTACCTCACAAGGCATCTGTTGAGAGGGAAGGAATTTGTTAGCTGCTCTAAGAACCTTAAGAAAAGCAGGGTATAAATCCAAGCTCTTCTTGTGCAGCAATTTCAAGATATAGAAATACTGCCGAAACAAAGCACTTTTTCTATCTGGGTGGGGTTTTGGGGTGGGGGGTGGGGGTCAATTCTGGCCCTGTGTTGCTTTGGTTTATCCCCTGATTTCTGTATGCTTTTTTGAGCCTTCGCTTGTTGCTTTTTTGTTTCCCCCAGGCCTTTCCCCCCACCCCAACTTTTTTGAGACCACTTTTACCTCAATCTTTTTTGAGGGAAGCTGATTCTGAGTCAGGTTTTTCCTCGTGCTTCTATCAGTTTTCTTTGTCCTGCCTACTTCCACCCACCTCCAGTCTACCTGTCAATTATCAGACTGTCATCGTTAAGCCACTACTTCTTCCTCCAAGATAGTGAGTTCAATTATGACAAAAAACCTTTTCTAAAATTTCGCTATAACACTACAGTTTTGTAATGATGGCTTAAGGAGGTTCTCCAAATGCAGCTTTCATTTGAAAAAAAGAAGTCCCTAGTTCCTCTCCTTGCAAAGATATACCCTTCCCCCTTATATTTCTGTGAGTGAAGGGGACAGAGACTTTACTGTAAAAGAAAGCAAGCAAGCAAGCTGGGAATTCAGAGTACCTGCATAACCTATAATTACAACACTACAGCATTGTATCAGTTATATTGGAGGTTTTTTTTAAAAGGGGGGTGGGATTTTGTGATGGTTTGCAGTCATTCTGTTTGCCCATGGCTTCCAGATCAGGGTTATTGCCTAGTGCAGTTTACCTGGTTTAAAGGCAAACGATAATATGTGGTAACTCTAGCCTTCCCAATTTTTACACTGCAGCACATCAGGGAATGAACAAGACAATTGGAGTGTGCTAGGGGAGAAATGAGCAAATGGCAACCCTGACAAACAATCCCCATGGTTTGGCTGTAATGTCTGAACCATGGTTGTCTGTCTGCAGGGCAAAACATCTTCCACTGGGTGCCAGTGAGCCATCATTCCCACTTGAAATGGGTTTTTCTGCTTAACAGCCCAATCCGGGGGGGGGGGGGGGGCGGTGGGCAGGGACGCCCAAAGAGGCATTTGGTGATGTGGCCACCACAAAACCAAGGGGAACCCCTGCCATGAAAATCCCCATTCAGGGCAACTTACACCACCCTTTTTGGTGGCATAAGTCTGTGCCTGGTAAAGGGGGCGTTCTGAGGCCAAAATACCACAGGAACTGCTTTGTTACCAGATAGGCAATCTGTGTTTAAGTGGGGCCAAACTGACTGAAATGGGATGTTGTACTGTGACTGAATGTGGTAAATCGTAAAGGTGCTCAGCCCATAGTGCATTAGAATCTCAGAGTTGGAAGAGACCCCAAGGGCCATCCAGTCCAACTCCCTGCCATGCAGGAACACACAATCAAAGCATTCCTGTCAGATGGCCATCCAGCCTCTCTTTAAAAACCTCCAAAGAAGGAGACTCCACCACTCTCTGAGGCAGTGAATTCCACTGTTGAACAGCCCTGACAGCCAGAAAGTTCTTCCTGATGTTTAGATGGAATCTCTTTTCCTGCATCTTGAATCCATTACTCCATGTTCTAGTCCAGAAGTCTTCAAACTATGGCCCTCCAGATGTTCATGGACTACAATTCCCATCAGCCCTGCCACTTGGCCATGCTGGCAGGGGCTGATGGGAATTGTAGTCCATGAACATCTGGAGGGCCATAGTTTGAAGACCCCTGTTCTAGTCTCTGCTAAACCACAGCTTTGTTTGACACAAGATAGATGGGCAGCCATGTGCACCCTTCCGGCTATTTATCTGACATATTTCCACGCTGCCTTTTCAGAATCCTGCCGGAGGCAGCTTACAATTAGAAAGCATGGTATTAAAAAATTATTTCCCAATAGGATCTGAGTTCATCAGCGGTCACCGAAATTCAGCTCTGGGGTATTTTAATCTCTGGTGCAAAGGAAATTCTCCAGAGTGAAGGCAACGCTTGGGCACTTAACAACACAACACTGGAAATCTTTCTGGTGGACACGCCCCTAGCTATTCTTGTCGCTGCGCCTACATCCATCATTGGGAAGCACGTGACCTTTGATATCACTATTGCAGATATTGCCCAACCGTGGTTTTATTACTCGGAAATCTGATGTGTTATATTTAGGGGTAAAACCAGAGTGTTGCAACTAGCATTTCTTCAGTGATAGAAGGCAGCCTGTCTGATGCTCTGACATTTGTGGGAACATCCGTAGGACCATTTTGACTTGCTAATGATGCCAGATTACATGAAATGGGATTCTCTTTTCTTGCACTTCTAGGTCACATCCAGATAGCATATTAGCTCTCAGCAGTCATGAGGAGCGGAATATAGGGGTGTTCTGTTGAAGGAACCTCCAATAAATGTTATGCTTCAACAGAACACCCCTACGATTCCCTTGGCTCATATCATAGGCTGCTTGGGAACAGTATAGTTGTGTGTGTGTGTGTGTGTGTGTGTGTGTGTGTGTGTGTGTGTGTGTGTGTGTGTGTGTGTGTGTACAATAGTTATTTGGATACTTGCAGTGGACATTATTTCCACAAAATGTGAATAAGAATGGATTGCACACTTGCCTGAAATAAATACGTTGTTGGGAATAACGTGTGCAGCTTGGCCTTGCAGAACAGTTAAAAATCTGCCTTACCTTTCCCCTGGCACCTGTTTTTTCTTAAAGGCAATGCCCTGTACTACTCCAAAGTGTCCAGTTCATCACTTCTAAGAATTTGCCGCATAAAACCTTCGTCATCCGCCTCTACCGTCACCATTTCTGTAGAGTCAAAGTAGCATCTGCAGCAGCAGTGAAAACATGCAGCTCAAACTGGCCATTTTACAGAGTGCCGTCTCATGTGGAGGAGTGGGGAATCAAACCTGGTTCTCCAGATTACAGTTCATTGCTCTTAACCACGCCGAGTCTCGTGAGTGAATGTTCTTTCATGCAAAAGGACTTCACAGCACAGAGAAAATAAGCATACATAGAAGAAGAAGAAGAAGAAGAGTTTGGATTTATATCCCCCCTTTCTCTCCTGTAGGAGACTCAAGGGGGCTTACAATCTCCTTGCCCTTCCCCCCTCACAACAAACACCCTGTGAGGTAGGTGGGGCTGAGAGAGCTCAGAAGAACTGTGACTAGCCCAAGGTCACCCAGCTAGCGTGTGTGGGAGTGCACAGGCTAATCTGAATTCCCCAGATAAGCCTCCACAACTCAAGCGACAGAGCGGGGAATCAAACCCGGTTCCTCCAGATCAGAGTGCACCTGCTCTTAGCCACTGCTCTTAGCCAGTATGCCACTGCTGCTCCATAGAAAGCCTTCCGTTTGCCATGTTCGCTCTCTGCCTTCAATGAGTCTTTTTTTTCCCTTTGCATATGGGAGCAATAAGTAGCCATCAGGCTGAAATGGTGTGGCCCCAACAGACCTGGGCTGTAATTCAGAGGAACCAAACAACGCAAAACACCCAGTGGGATCTTCTCTGGAGGTCCAGGTCCCATGTGAGAGAAAATTCAACCCTGCTTCTAATGAATAAAGGGGCTTGCTTGTATGTGGAGACTTTAGATGGTTTTTATGGGATATGCGCTGCTTGAGGTTTCGTTCGAGGGACTGAGAAGTTCCTAAATGGAAATGCCCATCATAAAATGTCTTGGTAGACTGGCGGTCTGACAGAGAGATAAAAGAGGAAAGGCTAATAAAAGAGGAAAGGCTATTTTCCAAAGCAAAACAGAAATCCGTTGAGGTGTGGTGCAGGGTCATTCCTCTCCTACAGCTTTCAAACATTCCTCTCCTACGGCATGCCTACTCCTACCCCTTAAATCAGGGGTGTCCAACTCTGGCGCTTCAAATGTTCATGGACTAAAGTTCCCATCAGCCCCTGCTGGCCCGGCCAATTGGGAATTGTAGTCTGTGAACATCTGAAGCGCCAGAGTTGGACACCTCTGCGTTAAATGGACTTGGGAGAGCAAAGAAGGTTGTGGATGGATTCTGTGTTTCTCTTGCATTACACAAGAGTGTGGCATAGAAGTGCTACAGGCTGTACCTCTTGAAGTTCATGGCGATCTGGGCCCTCTTGTAACACTTATGAAGGTGAGCTGCTGAGGCCCATGCCTCCATTGACGGGTTCTCCAGCTTCCCCTTATCTAAAGTCAACAGCGGCCTCAAAACCACAACGGAAGGGGCCTGCCCCCACCTGGTTTCATTAAAGAGAGCCAGCGTGGTGTAGTGGTTAAGAGCAGGTGGACTTAGGAGTGGGGAAACAAATCTGCTTCACCAGATGATAACAGTCTGCTGTTCATGTGGAGGAGCGGGGAATCGAACCCAGTTCTCTAGATTAGAGTCCCACTCTTCTCAACCAGTGCCCCAATTTGGCTGTCTATAAGATTGCTACATTAAATCAGCTTCTCAGCCTTGCAGTTTTGTGATCACTTGATTTCCCCTGAGTATTGGGCATCTGGAGAGGCGAAAGCGAACTGCGTTGCAACTATTCAATGGTAAAATGTGGCTTGGCCTAATTTTTCTTTCCTTTGCTTGTAGGAATACATCAAAGGACTGTGCGAACCTGAATTAGAAGAGAGGGAGCACTATCCCAAAGACATGCACTGTATTTTTGTCGGCTCCCAGAGCCTCTTCTTGAATTGCCTCATTCAGGACACCTGTGCCGATATCAGCGTTGCAGAGATAGGGGTGCTGAGTATCAAAGGCAGTGCTGAGCCTGTGGTCATGGCCAGAAGCCACATCCAGCAGTTTGTGAGCCTCTTCAAAAATAACGACAGCCTACTGAGCAGCCAAGAGCCCGAAGTCAAGAAGCAGTTCAAACGCCTCGTGGAGGCCCGTGCAGATAAGTACACGATGGATCTGTTGATCTTGCCGAGCGCGCTCAAAAGAGAACTGCTCAGCCTTGCAAGGGCCGAGGGCCACAAAGCGGAAGACAGAATCATAGATCTTACTGAGGCCGACGGGTGGCAGGAACTCCTCCCAAACGAAACTCCGAAACGGCACGCGGTAAAATGCGATTTCGGAACCGGGCAGGAGGAAGCGCGGAACAACGCAGGCACTCCGGTCACCGAGCTAGCGAAGCAAATGGACACGGTCTTCCCTCAGAGCCCCGAAAGGCACTTTGTGCCCATAAATGGCCTGACTTCGCTGGAGGCATCTGGAGGCAAAGAGAGGCAGTCGTGTAAAAGGAGGTCCTCGGAATCTGAGGAGCGGCTTCCCAAGAAACATTTTTCTTTGGAAAACAAGCAGGAGGGCCAGCGGGTGGCGGGCGGCACGCCGGGCGGCGTGGTGGTGATCAACTTGTCCGCCAGCAGGAGGGACAAGCCTGAGGGGCCCGCCCCGTCCCCTAAAGAAGGCGACGAGATCAGCGAGGAAATGGAATACAAGATCCTGGTCAACTTTTTCAAAAGCATGGGCTACTCGCCGCCGATTGTGGAGAAGGTGATCGGCAAGCACGGGCCGCTGGCAGAGCCCCTCCTGCTTCTGGAAGAAATTGTTACAGAAAGCAACAAGCCCTCGAAAGAGGAAGAGCCGGCTGGCCAGGTGACCGGAACGCACGCTGCGAAAGGTAGAGGCAGCCCCAGCAACAGACACCGCCACGACCTGGGCTGTCATTCGGAAGAGCCAAACAAGGCAGAACACCGAGTGGGCTCTTTTCTGGAGGCCCAGCACAAGGCTAAAGGCACACTGCGCTTGCCAGACGGTGAAAATAGAACGGCTCTTGCTGGCACCCAAAGCCCACCGCGCAGAGATCCCTGCAGTCGCACACACGTTAATTGTTGTCCCGAACAGTCTCGTGTCCTGCCAAAAAGTGCGCTAGAAAGCGATGGTCATGTGACTGCACATGACAAATCTCAGGGGTTAGTGCAAGAGAGGAAACCAAAGGACGCCACCTTGGTCGCGAGAGGGACTTCCGAGACCTCCCGCCAGCCAGTTCAGAAAGAAGCTGCGGTGGCTCAAACATGTGCTGATCTGTTGGCCGTGAAGCACGATCAGAAGGGCTGGTGTAACCCTTTGCAGCCCAGAGCGAGACAGTTGCCTCCTCCAAAAGCGGACCTTCCTGAACGTCTTGCTCCTTCTCCAGAAAACAGACCGGGGCTGCCGTACAGTCATCATGCCGATCCTTCCGTCACTGGGGTTCAGAGGTTCCTGGAATCTTTGAAAATCCCTTACAAGCTGGAACTGAAAAATGAGCCGGGCAGAGCTCACTTAAAGCACGTTATAATAGACGGCAGCAACGTAGCGATCTCGTGAGTACGAAACGTTGACAGTATTTTCAGAGTGAAACTGGGCAGGGGGCGGGAGAGGGAATTTGGAGGGTGGGCATTTGGAGCGACAGGCCGAGGGTAGTGAGACACACGTGGAACTTAAGGTGCTGCTCTGTATTTTGGCTCAGGGTTGAGGCAGCGAGCCTTTCTTGGTGTTCTCCAGCGATGAGTAAGATCCAGGGGAGATAAGGTGGAAATCACAAGTATGTTTAATCCCCCGTGTCAGCCACCTTTCGCACCCAATCGCAGGCGCACCTAATGTGTTTGGTGTACACTTCACAAACCAGGCGCGAGATGCCTAGAAGTTTTATAGTGGCTGCTCGGGCACAGTTCAGCCACCTTTCCCCAGTAACTTTTGGGGGAGGAATTAGATTGTCTTGTTGAGTGTGATATCACATTTGGCTAATCCTTATCTAAGTACTGCCTTTAAAACGCATCCTTAATGTCTCTACTGGCAGTATGCATTCCCAACTTTCCATTTACATACTCTCTGCTGCAGAGGCGTACGGCCTATAGGGACAGGGTGTCACCCATGTTCCCAGGTGCACACCAGGCACCCGCACCCACATGACCAAAAGGCGTGTGCCCCAGCTGCATGCCATTGAGCCCTGCCTCCCTGGCCTCTGTGCAGGCCGACTTTTGCTCTCCTCAGGCCCTGCTGGCTATCACAAAGTCCAGGAGTGGGGCTCCTGGACTTTGTGCGTGAAGTCCAGGAGTGGGGCTCCGCGTCAGGCAGCCCCCCCCCCCAGCTTCTGGGGGGGGGGCCCTTTGCCACTGGCTCGCCCTGTATGACATTAAATATTTCTATGCTCCAAATGGCTGCACAACCCTGCTTGTATCTGAGACCTGCCTGTCAATGTCAGCTTCAAGACATCAGCAGACTTCGAAAAAACCCGGGCATACAGCCTGAATATCCTTTTGTGCCAGCTTTGTCTATCCTGTGTGATTCATGTAATGTAAAAATTATGAATCAGGGAAGGTGGTTAGGGGAAGAAGAAGAAGAAGAAGAGTTGGATTGATATCCCCCCTTTCTCTCCTGTAAGGAGACTCAAAGGGACTGACAATCTCTTTTCCCTTCCCCCTTCCCCACAACAAACACCCTGTGAGATGGGTGGGACTGAGAGAGCTCCAAAGGACTGTGACTAGCCCAAGATCACCCAGCTGGCGTGTGTGGGAGTGCACAGGCTAATCTGAATTTCCCAGATAAGCCTCCACAGCTCAAGCGGCACACCGGGGAATCAAACCCGGTTCCTCCAGATTAGAGTGCACTTGCTCTTAGCCACTACGCCACTGCTGCTCTCTCTAGATCCTCTGTTGATCTGGGAGCTCTCCAAAATGCCCAGACTTGCCAGCCACCTGGAGTTAGCTCTGCTGCTCCTGGAGCTTCGGCCTTGGTGGTGTCACGTGGAGTTCCTAATGGTTATTTGAGCAACCTGATGTAGCCTCTCAAATGGGCAGGAGGCCAGGCCTTCCTTGTGACAGCCATTAGCCCTTTGCTGTTCGCTTGCCTGCCCATAAGATCCAACTTTGTTCTCTGCTTCCTGGCACTTTAATACTACTAAGGTGTGTTTATCCTGCATTGTCTTACTTTCTCAAAACCAGTTTTTTAAAAGTTAAGGTTTTATATGTAACTGGCGTGGCTGTTTTTTCTCATGCACCGAAATGTAAATAGGAATCTTTGAACGGTACAGGAGACTCTTTTTCACAATTTGGACGCCAGCCAGTTGCTTTCGAAACAAATGGAAGTTACGCAATGATGCATTTGTGCTGTTGAGCAAGCCAATTTTATTTCAGTTGTATTTGCACATGAAAAACAAGACTTGGGAGTTGTGTCTCTTTTTTGGGGGGGGGGGGGAGATGAGGGAGAGCAGTTACTAACCCTGTGTAGGATCATGATGTGTAGGATCTCTACATTCACTTGCAATGAAATTGTAGAATGACAGTGGTCTCCGAATGGCAGCCGTAAATGAAATTCCAGAATTGAGATCTGAGAAACAAAAATGAAGTCCAGTATCCAAGACCCAAAAGCTTTCCGGGAAAGAGAAGGCGGAATTCTGTTAGCCTGGATTGCCTAGCAGGCCTCTCTGGAAACTTGAATTAAGGCGTAGTAAAAATGTGCAGGGTTTCCTCATTCTTCAGAAGCCTCAGAAAAGGGTGATGTAAAATGAAAGTCCCAGTTGTGATTCATCTTAAATTCCAGGCAGATTTGCCCCAAGCTGGAACTAACGGGAAAAGCTGTGCAGAAAAGTTGAAGCTGTGTGATAACTGCATGCGTCAAACAAATATAGTAAATAATTGTGCTTTGCTGCTTCTGCCAATTAACCTGCCACTTTTGGCTGCTTATCAATCAAATACTAGCAAACATTACTCTGCTTCCTTCTCCCCTCATTTATCTTTCTGTTCTGTAGTCATGGTCTAAACAGGTTCTTCTCGTGTCGGGGGATTGCAATTGCTGTTGAATATTTCTGGAAACGTGGCCACCGAAGCATCACTGTGTTTGTCCCGCAGTGGCGCACGCGGCGAGATTCTGCCACCACAGGTAAGGCAAAGGATGAGACGCTTCCCATCATCGAGGTGGGTTCTTCTGAAAGGTGAAGCCGCTTCAACCCTGTAAATCAGTTCTACTAGAAGAGACGTTTTCCTCCTATGGAAGGGAAGCCTCCTTTTGGCTTCCAGAGAGTGTATAATATGAATTAAACAACTTTGATTTGCTAAAAAAAGAAATCTGTCAAGCTGGAGTCATGTTTGGGGTACTTCCCTCCCTAGCACAAAAATCACTGATCTCTGGGGGTTCTCCTGTGCCTGTCTGGCTCTGAAGTTAAGTACCAACCCTGAGCCATGAGTGGGAGGGGCAGGTACAGATCTAATAAAGAAAGAAATAATACAGGGTACAGATCTAATAAAGAAAGAAATAACTGCTGAGACCCAGAGCTAGGTGAGTCCTACACCTGAACAAAACAGCACATGAAGGGTTATCTCTTTTTCTCTCCTGTGCTTTGTGGGAATTCAGAGTGGGTTTTCAGGTCTATGAATCACTCAATGACAGGCTCTGGATTTTCTCACACAGAAGACTCTATTGGGATGAACATTGAACCCCCTTGGTTTTTACAAAGCCAGTTCTGATCCGATCCCCAACTTTCCCAAGCTTTATTACCTCCCCCCTCCAGCCGCGCAGTGTAAGAGCGGGAAAAGCATGGGAAAGCGAAAGTCCTACCCTTAGACCTTGGGGAAAAGATAGAGCCATCTGGCCACTCCTCCCTTCGCAGAGGAGCCCAGAGATGCCACTGTTATCTAAAGTTGCAAGCAGAGGGGGAGAGAAAAGGAAAGAAAGCAGTCAGAGGCCCTAGACATTAAGCACCCACTGACAGGTTTAAAGTGGGGGATATGTGCTGCAAGGGAGTCTCCTGAACCTGATCTCATCTGCAATTCAAGCTATCAGCAGATGTATCCTATTCCGAGTCAGAAGAATCTTTGGGAATATGATGAATTAGGATCGGCAAAAGCCGTTTTCCTCCTGGGGAGAGCGATAAGCTGTTTTGGGGTCTTACCAGACTAACCTCCAGTGGCGTAGGAGGTTAAGAGCTCATGTATCTAATCTGGAGGAACCAGGTTTGATTCCCTGCTCTGCCGCCTGAGCTGTGGAGGCTTATCTGGGGAATTCAGATTAGCCTGTTCACTCCCACACACGCCAGCTGGGTGACCTTGGGCTCGTCACAGTTCTTCTGAGCTCTCTCAGCCCCACCCACCTCACAGGGTGTTTGTTGTGAGGGGGGAAGGGCAAGGAGATTGTAAGCCCCTTTGAGTCTCCTACAGGAGAGAAAGGGGGGATATAAATCCAAACTCCTCCTCCTCCTCCTCCTCTTCTTCTTCTTCTTCTTCTTCTTCTTCTTCAAGCAATGCTTAACTCTAACCTGGTATTCTGTGCCACTGGAGGACAACTGTAACATTCCTTCTTTATTGGTCTGGGTTGGGGGTGGAGGAAAATTTATCCTAGGTTAAATATTAATTGTTCTATGGGCAGGGAACCCAGGGGGTTCAGAAAGGTTGGGGGAAACTTTGTTCTGGCCCTGCTATGAAGGGGGCAATAATACAGAACATGATGTACAGTTTCTGCAGTTTTTAACATGCAGAGGCAAAAAGGTTCACTATGAGGTGATTTGGAGCCTCTTCCGTCCCTCAGAGATGAAGGAAGCACGTCACATCTGGCCAAAGTGATGGCGCGTCAGTGCTCTGAATTGGAAGGAGCGAACAAATACCTGACCGCACCTAGTCAGCCGTAAGGGATGCCGAGGGAGAGGGGAGAGCAGAACTGTTTTGCATGAGCCATCAATTCCTGATGTTCTAGTCCAAAAAGTCTAGAAACTGCCGTGTAACTGATAGGTTCAGGACCATTCAGTCTCTGTCAGAAGAAATAAGAATGGTAATATGCAAGAGCGCGATGCCAGTGGTTCCCGCCACATTTCATCCGTCGTGAACAATCAAAAACCCGCCCGTTCTTTTAAAGTGCACCGTTTTATTCTTTCCTCCCCTCTTTTAACTTAGAACAGCACTTCTTAACCGAGCTGCAGGATGTCGGTATTTTGGCCCTCACCCCTTCCAGGGTAGTCTTGGGAGCCCGGATCGCATCTCACGATGACAGGTAACGGACCGTTTAATTACATTTTTTTTAATGGCTTCTGGCTGCTAGTCGGAGAGATCTTGTTACTGAGGGGGAAATTAGATGCCCAGCTTTCAGCTTGGCGAAAAGGTTCTCTATTTGCGATCTATAAATACAGTGCCCTGCGTTGGTGAGGTTACACATGTTGACTGGGTCATGCAAGGTGTAGAAGGAAGGTCCCCCCCCCCCCCCCAATGTAGGATTGCATCAGGGAAAGGCTTTTTTTGCTGGAGGAAAGAGCTTCTGCTAGTGGAACGGATCCACCTGATCCAACGCTGACTTTGTCATGTTGTGACTTGAATAATAATAGAACTACCACTACTGTTGCACTCTGGCTATAACTAATATTTCAAATGCGTATATCTATATACTTGAATTTATTTCAACTTATTTTTAACAACTATAACAAATAGATTCAGAGTCATCCGTATTAATTCAGGTAAGTATTTAGTTCATACTCTCCCATCAGTTCAACATCCTTAAGGTAAGTAGTCAATCAATGCGAAACCATGTATATACATAAATATATTCAGTCCATCTTGGTTCATCAACATTTTATATGAATCCACTCAGGTAAGTATTCTGTACGTATTCAATGAGAAGTCCAAAATTGTGCACAGGCATAAGTCCAAATTCTTTTTAACACAAGGAGGAAAACGCATTGCGCCTAATCCACATTTTTCGATGGCTTCATCAGCCTCACAGGTTGTAGATATAATTTATATTGGCTTCATATGGGTACTTTTCTCTCAGTCTAAGCTGACATATCCCATCATGCCATGATCTAGTCTAGAAAACTAGATCATGGCATGATGGGATATGTCAGCTCAGATTGAGAGAAAAGTACCTGAATTAATACTTACCTGAATTAATATGGATGACCCTGAATCTATTTGTTATAGTTGTTAAAAATAAGTTGAAATAAATTCATGTATACAGATATACGCATTTGAAATATTAGTTATAGCCAGAGTGCAACAGTAGTGGTAGTTCTATTATTATTAATATTTACTATTGCACTCCCTTTTCTTATATTGTGACTTGAATACATGAATACTTCACCACCAATAAAAATGTTAACCTTGTCCTATCGCACTCCAAAGCTTTGCGATGGAGTTGCTGTCTTGCGCTCAGCTCAGAATTGCCAAACATTGCTCAATCGAGTGATCGTAGAATCCTAGAGTTGGAAGAGACCCCAAGGGCCATCCAGTCCAACCCCCTGCAATGCAGGAACACACAATCAAAGCTCTCCCGACAGATGGCCATCCAGCCTCTCTTTAAAAACCTCCAAAGAAGGAGACTCCACCACACTCCAAGGTAGTGCATTCCACTGATGAACAACCCTTACTGTCAGGAAGTTTTTCCTGATGTTTAGGTGGAATCTCTTTTCCTTCACCTTGAACTATTACTCCTGGTCCTAGTCTCTAAAGCAGCAGAAAACAAGCTTGCTCTTTCACCGACATGACATCCCTTCAAATATCTAAACATGGCTATCATGTCACCCCTTAACCTCTCTTCACCAAACTAACCATCCCCAGCTCCCTAAGTCTCTCCTCGTAGGGCATGGATTCCAGATCTTTGACCATTTTGGTCGCCCTCCTATGGACCCATTCCAGCTTGTCAATATCCTTCTTGAATTGTGATACCCAGAATTGTACACAATATGCCTGTGAGTGAATCAGGCGAATGGCAAGAGAAGACCACTCTTGTAGCGTAATGCTGCATTATAATCCCTTCGGCTTTTACCAGTGGTGTTGATAGACTGAACGTGGTCAGCTCCATGAATATGTTTGACTCTTGAGTAGTGCACATCACAAAAAGTATTGCTTTTGTGAGGTATAAAAATACATCCTAAAGTGCTTCCGTTGCTGCCTAGCCTAATTTAAGAATTCACTAGAAAACTAAGAGTTCTGCATTTCTTTGGATGCCGTCATAGCTGTGGTACTTGTTCCCGCTTACACCATGCAAGGCCTGCTGCATTATAGGAGACATACCAGCCTCTTCTTGTAAGGAAAGCTTTGTAGTTTCAGGTGGGCCACAAGTTGGCATGCTGTTGAGTACAGTATCTTGAGCAGGCTTCAGCGAAGCAGAAACTGTTTCAAAGCAAGGGCTGTAAGCTCCCTTGGACCTCCACTGAGGAGAAAAGCAGGAACTCAAGAAAAGCAGGATCTGAATAAATAAATCTCTCCCTGTAGGTTTTTGCTTCATCTTGCTGAGAGAACTGACGGAGTGATTGTTACCAATGATAATCTCAGAGAATTTGTGGATGAATCAACATCCTGGAGGGAAATTATTCAAAGGAGGTGAATTGCATTGTTGTTCGTTTGTTGTGTGAAGGGAGGGGGGCTAAAGGGTTCCTTAGCTATTATGGTGAATATCAAAAGGGATAGCGTATGTGCTCACAGAATGCAGCTACAGAGACTGCAGAGGGAAGCAGTGGGGACTTACCTAGTAAAAATGACCTGCCTCCCCAAGCAAGCCAATGTGGTGTGGTGGTTAAGAGAAGGTGGATTCCAATCTGGAGAATCAGGTTTGATTCCCCACTCCTCAGGTGTGATTCCCCAGCAGGAATGTAGGAGTGGAGAAACACATCTGGTTCACCAGATAAGCCTCTGCCAGTCAGGTGGAACACTGGGGAATCAAACCCAGTTCTCCAGATTAGAATCTACCTGCTCTTAACCACACTGACTCTCAGGCATTTTGCCATGGTTTGCCTGTGAATACCATCCCTGGCCTGCTTTGGAGGTCTCCCATCCAAATACTAGTTTCTGAGATCTGATGAGCTCGGGCTAGCTGGGCCATCTAGGCCAGGGCAATAAGCATGTGCTTTGAAATATAAATCTAAGAACTGCTTTTCTTACTACATTTCTCCTTCCCTGCCACCCCCTCCTTTGTTTCAGACTCCTGCAATACACCTTTGTCGGGGACATCTTCATGGTTCCTGATGATCCAATGGGGCGGAATGGACCACGATTAGAAAGCTTCCTTCAAGACGAGTCCCGTGTCAGGTAGTGTACTGAAGCTGTGACTTTTAAAACACTTCAATTGGTAATTAATACAATGTGTAGTAGCCTGGATGTATAAAACAATAAGACATTCCGTCTGTTGTGGTTTTTCTGGGCTGCGTGGCCACGATCTGGTATTTTTTACTCCCGACAATTCGCCCACAAGAACTACCAGGGTCGTGGCCACACAGTCTGAAAAAACCACGACAGCCAGTTGATTCCGGCCGTGAAAGCTTTTGGAAATGCAATAAGAAACCCTACTGCGTTTTACCCCCTATCAGAATTTGTGTATTGGTGTGTCCCTATTTTCTCACATCTGTTTCTCTTCCCAGTATTGAAAAAGGCTTTGTCCTCATCTCTTCGAAACAATGATAGTTTATTTGCTTTTTCCACTTGAGCACTTACACGCGTACCACAAACCATGTCTTTTAAGGCTGAATGTTACCAGGACAGCCTTTTTTCAGGGCTGAAAAGTTATGTAAGTTGCAAAAAGGCAGTCGCTCGGAAGAAGCAGCGGTTTTGCATGAGGATGTGTTTACCTTCTGTTGCCACCGCCGGCTCGCTGCCATCACACAGTTTGTGTGCGTACGTAAAATTGGGTCAGAATTTTGAGATAAACAAGGCAGGCATAGGTCATATCCTCTGTGGTTTAGATTGTGGCGGCTTTTGCACCAGTGTGGCAGATTGCCTGGCGTCACGAGGGTATAACAAAGATGCAGTTTCAGTTGCAGCTAATCTGTTGGTGTCTAACAGTGGCGATAAGCAAGATTTGTGTCACTGGGCACCACAACCGGATGGATGTTACTCTCCTTGGCAAATCCACTGCTTGTAAAACGATACCTGGTTTGAAACTTACGTATGTTTGACTTCTGTCATGGTTTGTGGCATTGGAAGAGAAGAACGTACTATTGGTTTTTCTAGAGCTTTTAAATGCAATGAACGTTCCAGGATGTTTAGAAAACAAAACAGTGGGCACTTCAGGTTGATAATCTATCAGGATTTTACATAAATGTGAAATTAGGTTGAAATAGCAGAAAATGAAGCAGTAATCAATCAATCAATCAATAAGCCTTTATTGGCACATAATATGGATTAAAACGGATAAAGATAAAATAGGATAGGAAACCATTCTTAAAATCAGATACTATAAACCGTATCGAAAGCAAGTCATTGATTCGTTTCCATTATTACATATAAAATCTTGGCCACTGATTCACATGGAGTCAGTTTATTATTGTTCAGTAGGAGGACAATTTTTTTGTCGGACTAAATGAAGCAGAGTCTCGTTAGTGTTTGTGAGACAGAGTATAGTTAGTGTTTAGAGCTCTGCCAAGACGGTTCACACCAGTAGCCAACTCTCCCTCTTATAAAACGAAAACTACTATGGTGTATTTATTTCCGAGCCCTGCGGAACAAAGATAGCTCCTGCACGGCTCTAACTTCGGCTGGTAATTTGTTCCAACAGTTCCGTGACTGTTGTTAGTTTTTATTGGTCGGCTGGGTGATTCTACTTTTATGCAACTCCTTGATGACCCTTTCACCAGGAAGCAATTCTAAAAAGTGGTGTAAACAGTTTGGGTGGGGGTCCACTTGTTAGAGAAGCTGATCGAACGCATAAATATGTGGCGAGGGGGGTGGGATTTGGATTTTCTTATTTTCAGAGCTAATCAGTGGAAGGTTCTTAAACCAGATGTCATTCTTTCTGTTCTTTAGGACCGTTTCATCACACATCGGCCTGGCAAGTGGAGGACTTCCTCCTGGGACACCTCTCTTCCCGGTGCCGCCCAATGGTGGCGAACCACCAGCAACTGTCTCATTATCTAGCCTCTTACCTGCCTTCACTGCGTTCCCGTCACCTCCTGTGCCTCACGCAGCTGTTCCCCCGCTTCCGAGATCCGCCGCAGAAACAACCTACTTGAAAGAAGCTTTGAAAAGAATCTTCCCTACCTCAGAGCAGAGGGCCAAGATTGAGGAAATCCTCGCTCAGCATCCACACATGAGAGACCTGAACGCACTTTCTGCCATGGTGCTTGATTTAGGGTGACGCGATCTGATTCGGAACCCTCCCATTTGCGTTTTCGATTGTTAATATAAAAATGGTTCCAGCTGGTGCCAGCCATCTGTGAATAGTCAAAGTTTAATCCTTTTGTATAAAACAATTGTGAATATTCAAAGGATATGCAGCTACCAGTTTTTGCTCTCTTTTTTTTTCTTATTCGTTTAAATTATATTGCTTTTATGACTTTGTATTGCTGAATTGTTTGGAAAGAGAGCCACTCTTTTTCTGACTGGCTTGCAGTTGTTAACTGAAGCAGGCCAAAGCTATTTGTGAAAGAATTAGATCTGATACCAGATCTAAGTTCTAACTCAGGGAATTCGCACCTGCAGTTTAAATTAATGGACTGTAAGAAGGGGCTTTGTTTCCGTCGGTGGGTAAAACTGCCTGATAGAGCAGGTGATCCATGATGATTCATCAGTGAGAAGATGATGGTATTTAAGCACCTTCTGTTACCCAGATGGTAAGTACCGAGGATCTCCATCTGAAGTGAAAAAAATCTGCCTTGCGATTGCTTGTGACGTCCCACTTCTGTTGGCTGAACTTCTGTGATGTCACAGTGACGAAAGGCATGTCAGAGGAGATCATTATTTTGCAGTGTTATCAATGCAGCGTTGTGCATTAGGTGGACCTTTGGCCTGACTTGGCACAATAGCTTCTGTTATGTTCTTTGCTGGTTATGAGTTTTAAAAAATTGTTGGAGGAAACATTTGTTCTCATTCTTATGTTGGGGTTATCCGTTCTCCTTTCTGCTTACATCATCAGTGAAAGGTGTAGGTGCCCTGAGCACCTGTGAAAGGTATAGGTTCCCCTTGTTGCAGCCGTAAGGCGTATCAGTTGTTTTATAGGACTGAGATCATATGGCTCTTTCTGAACATTAATTTGAATAACGGGGGGTTTCGGGCTTCGATTAATCTTGGGCTCATGTCTGCAGGTCGGCTCGCAGCTGGATGCAGAAATAAGGTGGGGTGGGGAGAAAGAATCATACTACAGCGTATTTAGAACAGATCCTAAATGGATATATTACTTATGACTTGACATCTGCCATCAAACCACATCCCTTCATGCTAGTTATGGTGGACAGCATTTGCTGAAGAAGATTTATACCTCACCTTTCTCTCCTGTAAGGAGTCTCAAAGTGGCTTACCAGCTCCTTTCCCTTCCTCTCCCCACAACAGACACTTTATGAGGCAGGTGGGGCTGAGGGAGTTCCGAAGAACCGTGACTGGCCCAAGGTCACCCAGCAGGAATGTAGGAGTTTGGAAACACATCTGGTTCACCAGATAAGCCTCCGCCACTCAGGTGGAGGAGTGGGGGATCAAACCCGGTTCTCCAGATTAGAATAAGCTGCTATGCATACAGCTAAAATATTTAGGGGTAATGAGTGAGATTTCTGAGGGGCCAGCTCTGTCTTTCACATGTGAGCTGAGCTCTCAGACAAACAACGCACTGGAGGGAGCAGACAACTCGATGACTTTGCAAGAAAACATTGTGCCACTCCCTTTGGTCCGCTGCTGTTGCTGGGCTCCCTGTACCACACCAGACATAGGATAAACCTCTTGAAGGAGTTTTAGTTCCTCAGGAATTCCCCTGGGCTCCAGTAATGACACAGAGGCAAACCAATCTGTTTAACCACAGAAGTCTTAAGAAGCTGTTTCTGTTATTTCCCTACCCTCACTGAACAAAGAATTTGTGCAAAAAAAACCCCCAAAACAAAACCCCACACTGAATGTATTAGAGCACACAAGGGTCTGTAGAATTTTTTTTAGTTTTAGAAGGACGACTTTGGATTGATATCCCCCTTTCTCTCCGATAAAGAGACTCAAAGGGGCTTACAATCTCCTTTCCCTCCCCGCCCAACAACAAACACCCTGTGAGGTGGGTGGGGCTGAGAGAGCTCCGAAGAACTGCGACTAGCCCAAGATCACCCAGCTGGCATGTGTTGGAGTGTACAGGCTAATCTGAATTCCCTAGATAAGCCTCCACAGCTCAGGCGGCAGAGCGGGGAATCAAACCCAGTTCCTCCAGATTAGAGTGCACCTGCTCTTAACCATTATGCCACTGCTGCAGAGGGGTGAGTTGGGTTGGCAGTTCCCACCTTGAAGCCAGCACTGCCAAAGAACGGTTGCGGTGTTAGTCTCCCTGAGGTATAGCCCTCTTGCCAAGGATGGAAATAAAAGTGGTTCTTTGGGTTAATGGCCATTGGGACATGGCTGCCAGCAGTCTGCAAAATGAGAACCACAGCTCTTGGGTCGCCACGCTTCATTGCAGAGGGGATTTGAACTGAGGTTTCCCTGGTAGCGCACTAGTCTACCAGTAGCAACAGATCCATCATCTAATAGAAATGGTGTGGGGTGTGTGTGTGTGTGTGTAAACAATGGAAAGATCTTTAAAGGTCTTTGGGCAGATAAGCATAATGTGACCAAGGTCCAGTTTTCAGGTTGTCTATTTGCAGGACCTTTTGTTTGTTTTTTGTTCGTCTGCTGAAAACATCTGTCTGACAGCTGCGTTCTGTTGCTTTCTTCCTGATCTTGAGCAAGACGGGGCGTTTCGTTTTCAAAGTGGCCTGCCCAAGTATTTGGCTAAGCTAATAATAAAACTACCCCCCCCCCCCCGTTCCAAGCACTCTTGATTCAATTGGTTGGTGGGTCGAACCTCCTGTAAGCTGGAGAGAAAGTTGTGTCTCCCCATGTATATGATGTGATTATGCATCAGGCTTTTAGGTTTGAAGTCTTGGGAGGGAAGGGCAGAATGACAGAATCGGCATTGCATAACGAGCGCATTCCTACAGCCGAATACCATTCAGTCGAAGCAACAGTTGCGACTGATTCCTTTATCCCCAAGTCATTGTAGCAGGTAATCCCTTTCCTCCCTCCTCCTCCATGTCCTCATAGCAACCCTCTGAAAGAGGTCACACTGTGAAGCGTTGCAGCTGAATGGGGACTCCAGTCTCTCAGTTCCTAGTCCAGTACGCTGTTCACTACATCATATGGGTTCAACTATGGTACACTGATACCACACCTCAAAAAAGCTTATGACCTAATACAAGCATGGTCAATTGAAGTGTTACAACATAATCAACCAGGGAGGGTTCAACTACAATGAATCAGCATTTCCAAGGCAATAGTCATTCCAGGACAAAACTAAAATGATATAATTGAACGTGTGTGTGTGTATGTATGTATGTATATATGTGTGTGTGTGTGTATGTATGTATGTACATATGTATATATGTGTGTGTACATATGTATATATGTGTGTGTATATATATGTATGTGTATATGTGTATGTATGTATATGTATATGTGTTTGTGTATATATGTGTGTATATATGTATATGTGTGTGTGTGTGATAATAAGTATCAAACTGAAAGCCCCATGCAAAGGCAAGGGCCAAAAGGGCTTGTAGGAGTGGCACGCCCTTGTGGCCAGCGTGCTAGCCCTCCACAGGTCACATACCTGAGCAGAGAGGCAAAATCCTCGGTGTGCAGTCACTGCCAGCCTCACCCAACATGGGGATGTGGCATGGGATGCTGTGCCAACACCCCTGCTGGCATAACAAGGGCAGTCCAGGGGCGTGGCTGGAGGAGCCGACTTTAGAAGGAGTTTGGATTTATATCTGCCCTTTCTCTCCTGTAAAGAGACTCAAGATGGGTTATAAGCGCCTTTCGTCTCCCCACAACAGACACTTTGTGAGGTAGGAGGGGCTGAGAGAGTTCTGAACGAACTGTGACTAGCCCAAGGTCACCCAGCAGGAATGTAGGAGCGCGGAAACAAATCCAGCTCACCTGATAAGCCTCTGCCACTCAGGTGGAGGAGTGAGGAATCAAACCCGGTTCTCCAGATTAGAGTCCATCTGCTCTTAACCACTACACCACGCTGGCTCAACAATCTATTACGCCCCAGAGGCAGGGAGGTTGCTTTGTTTTGCAAGCCTCCCCCTCATCTGCCAGGAAGCCTCTCAGGGAAACATCTCTCAGAGCGCAGTTAGTGCTGCGGCCTCTCACCTCACTGCTTGGATGGGGCTGTGAAGGTGTTAACCTGAGCAGTCCCTGTTGTGCAGCCTAGAATGTCTTCAAATAATTATGGTAGTTGAGATGTAGCTTTACCTGTAGGAAGCTTAGTTTTAATTATGTACATTCCACTTAATCTGTGTTAAACCTTCCCATGCCATCGCCGCCCCCCCCCCCCAATACATTGCCATTACTTGCTCTAAGACTTACAAATAGGCATAGCCAGCACAGATTAGGGCTAGTCACAGTTCTCTCAGAACTCTCCGTTCCATCGACTCATACGGTCCTTGAGAGGGGAAGAGAAGGAGTTTGTAAGCCGCTTTGAGGTCCCTTGCAGGAAAGAAAAGCAGGGCACAAATCCAAATTCTCTCGTTCTCTTCTAAATTGGAAACTTTGAGCAAACTGTCTTCTCTGCGAGGGATTTCCCAAACCTTGGGCAGGGAAAAAGTTCTTTCCCAACACTTGGTATTGATGCCTTCAATATCTTCAGTATGCAAACTGTGAGCTGCTTATCTCTTCCTGGTATAAAGTTCCCTGTACTGGACTATGGGGCAACATTACTTGGATCCGTTTCATTTACTTGTATATTCAAAATCACAGCTACAAAAGATAGATGCTGGGACAGGAGAAGTCTGCCCTCTTTGCATATTTGATTTGAAGAAGAAGAAGAAGAAGAGTTTTGGATTTATATCCCCCCTTTCTCTCCTGTAGGAGACTCAAAGGGGCTTACAATCTCCTTGCCCTTCCCCCCTCATAACAAACACCCTGTGAGGTGGGTGGGGCTGAGAGAGCTCCGAGAAGCTGTGACTAGCCCAAGGTCACCCAGCTGGCATGTATGGGAGTGTACAGGCTAATCTGAATTCCCCAGATAAACCTCCACAGCTCAGGCAGCAGAGCTGGGAATCAAACCCGGTGACTAGCCCAAGGTCACCCAGCTGGCGTGTGTGGGAGTGTACAGGCTAATCTGAATTCCCCAGATAAACCTCCACAGTTCAGGCAGCAGAGCTGGGAATCAAACCCGGTTCCTCCAGATTAGATACACAAGCTCTTAACCTCCTACGCCACTGCTGCTCATTTGCTCTCGAGGCGCTTAGAGGGGCAGCCGTGAGTCAAGATACACGTCTAGTCCCATACTGTCTACGCTGAGAGGACTTAGGTGAGATGTTTTCCCAGCCATGCTTCCTGAGTTCCTTTTCGCTGTGGATGCAAATCATTGACACTTGGACCTTCCACATGCAAAGCAGAAGCAATAATATCCTCCTACACAATTTCATAACTTCTGCTTATAGAAAAGTGGCAACTGAGTGGAGCAGAGCGGGCCACGTCCAGATGGTATTCTCTCCTACCACCCCTGCCTTGCTGCTGTTCCGCTATCGCTAGCCACCTGTTTTCTTCTGGGACGAGATGACCACCAGCGGTTGCTTGGCGACACCCAGCTCTTTTTGTCTTCTTCAAAATTGGCCAGATATATATTCAAATAGTTGGCCGTTAGGTAATTGCCAGACCTTTTTTCCCAGAATAATTCTTGAAAATATGAGAGGCCCAGAAAAGTTTTCAAGGCTGGCCAGATTAACTTGTTAAGGCTGATGACCGTTGACATCTTGCAAAGACACAGAGCAAATTTTATAAATCCTTACATCAGCTACGAAAAGCACATATAACCTCCTACCAGTAGATGGCAATAGAACATTGAGAACATCTGTGCTTTTGAGTGTCAAGGTCCAGAGGACTGTATCCAAGTGCTTCTTTGTGCCTGCGAGTTGAACCAAGTCAGCTTAGGACATGCAAATACACGAACATAACCATGATGGTCTACTGTGAAAAAAAATCTATAATCACCAGTAGTGCATTATGGCACAAGAACCAGGAAAAACTCACCCTCTTATGACATACGGGCCTTGTGTATTTCCATGCAACTTTGTGTTGTGTTGCAGGGTTCCTTTTGAAGCTACTGTTATCCCACTGATGGATTTATTTTTTCCAAGGGGATCAAGGCACGGTTGCAGTGATGCCTTAGGACGGTTGATCACTGGAGCAGCGTGCCTCCAATTTGTACTGAAACCCCAAAGGGTGCCCCTACCCGCCTGAATCACTGATTTGCTCCATCCAATAATTTTAACAGGTTGCCAGCTGGAACGAGGGTGAGGCCAACCCATTTTCTTCGGGTCAGTGGACATTCCTCAGACTTTGTCTCCTGACTACGATACATCTTAAGATTTTTTTTTCAGGTGCGGAGTTTAGGTTGTGGAACAGGAAGAGGAAATGATCCAGTTGCTAAGATCTGGCCTGGGGGGAAAAGCAAGGGGGGGCCCACACACCAATCGCCTTGTTTACTCCAAAGACACCAGAGAGCAATGCCAGCAGTTGATGTCAAACGCCCAACCGACATTCCGCCCGCCGCTTCGGAGAGACCTTGGCGCGCTCATAATTCATAACTTGTTATGCAATCTATGGGACGAGGCCTCAGCTTTGGGAATATCTCTCTTGCATAACATGGCACTAAGCCTTCCTTTGCCTGCTGATGAAGTTCTTTCCAAAGAAGAATTTTCCATAATGAGAAGGGGGGGGGGGGGGAAGGACTTCTGGATTTTACTGTGGGTTGTTTGTTTTGAGTACATTCTTTACTAGAAGAACAACATGATAAAAAGACCAGATAAGGGTTTTGAGCTTGTAATGATGTCATATCCCTCTGCCCGTACTAATAAAAACCCTTTATGCGGCTCATGTGTGGAGTAAATGACTTACTTTTATAAGATTGCTCCCAGGTTCAATCTTTGGCAGCTGTTTAAAAAAAAGCAAGGAGTAATTCTGGAAGAGTCCTTTGCCTAAAACATCAGCGAGCTCTTGCCAGTTCAATAATATATGGAGCAGTGGTATTCACCCTTTCCAGATTCTGAACAAGCATTACAGTGACCCTGTAGACACTGTATACTTGGACCGTTCACTCGGCCGCAGCTGCAAGGCCCGTTAAAACAAAATAATCGCACATAACGCAAATCTTGAAAAACCCAGGTTGGGGGGAGGAATGCGGAGCAGAGTAGGATCTGTGTGAAGTCCTCCCCCCCACCTGGGTTTTATCCCATCCTTAACCTGTGTTTATTGGCCCATGCGGAAAGGGCCTAAGTCAGTGATTCCCAACCAGGGTTCCATGGTACCTTGGGGTGCCATGAGAACGTCCCAGGGGTACCATGACAATGCTACCGCCTGCCCTCCCACACCAGAATCACGTGGATTTTAAAGGGGGTGGTTGGAAGCCTCATGGGCTCTCTTTAAACAACATTGAAAACCAGCATTGTTTTGTTTGCCTAAATTCGGCATGGGGGGGGTAGATTTAAAGGAAGCTCTCCCTTTAAATCCCCCCAATCCATGCCGAATTTAGACAAACAAACAACACAGCTGTCAACACTACTTTCCCTCCCTTCCCCCTGCTTGCCACTCCCCCCCCCCAACTTACAGACAAAAAACCTTAAAATGCAAAAAAAAAATATCAAACAAACCTCAAGGGTTCCCTGAGATATGAAGAGCAGGGTCAAGGGTACCGCAATGTCGAAAAGGTTGGGAAACACTGGCCTAAGTGTTTGCTGTGTGAAGCTGAGCTGCCTGGGAGAGCTCCCCCTGCCAGGTGGTCCCACATATGTGCAGCATCAGTATGGTAGCTGCGCAGCCGCACATACTCGCAGCCTACAGGGAACATTGGTGAAAACTAAGGATAACTGTAAAGAGCTCTGGGTGAATCTCCACAAATTGGGTGAGTGGAAAATCAAATCCAATGTTGGTAAGTGTAAATTGATGCACACTGGAATAAAAAATCCCAGCTTCAAATATAGGCTAATGGGGTCTGGATTTGCTGAGACCAAGAGAGTAAATGACCTCGATAGCTCAGTGAAAGTGTTAACCCAGTATGCTTCAGCGGTGAAAAGGGAATGCTCTTAAATTATGGATTATTAGGAAAGAGATGGAAAATAGAACAACCAACATTATGATTTTTATTTGCAATTTTATTTATTTCTGGAATTTATACCCCGCTCTATACCATAGGGCAGCTAACAAATGGGGATGAAACCCCGTTAAAACATACTAAGTTAAAATCAGAATAACAGCATAGTTAAAACAATACATAAAATCCATTACAATCGCACTAAAAATCCCCACCCCCACCCCCCTGCGGCTGGCATCAGTAAGAGGGTCCCGAGGACTCAACCACTAAATGCCCTGTACAGATCAATGGTGCTACCTCAATTGGAAAGCTGTGTATAGTTTCTGGTCGCCGTATCTCAATAAGGGCATCACAGAATTGGAACCAAGATTATTAGGAGGTTGGAGCACTTTCCTTATGAGGGAAGACTGAAGGGTCTCTGGGACTTTTCAGTTCAGACAGTTAAGAGGTACCTCTGTAGGGGGGATTCTGGGATTTCGCCTGGAATCCATGGTATACCATGGTTTGTCTTCTGAAACTGCCGTTTTCTTCAGGGGAATTGGTCCAGAGGTGGGATCCAGCAGGTTCTCACAGGTTCCCGAGAGTAGGTTACTAATTATTTGTGTGTGCCAAGAGGGGGTTACTAATTGGTGATTTTGCCACGTGATTTTTGCCTTAGTTACGCCCCTCCTCTCAGCAGTAGCGCGCAGAACTTGAAGCAGTCTAGCAGGAGGTGCACCGGTGTGCATGACAGCCTGCGCCTGCGTGCATTCGTTTCCCGCCCAAGGACCGGCGCAGCGGCTGCGTCCTTGCCACAGCCCCGCCCCGGAATGTCCCGCCCCCGGAATGCCCAGCCATGCCCTTGTCGTGCCCTGTCCAGCCCCATTGGCGCTACGCCACAGTTTGAATCCCACCACCATGGGAACCTGTTACTAAAATTTTTGGATCCCACCACTGAATTGGTCTCTGTGGTAATCAGCTGTAATTCCTGCAGAACTCCAGGCCCTACCTGGATGATGGCAACCACAGCTGTAACTGTGTTTACCGTGACATTGTTGGTAACCTAACAGTATGAAAACCAGAGTTGTCAATGCAAGATACTTTCAACGATGTCACCAATTACTTTCGCAAGCCGGTTATCACTGGCAAACTGTACAGTTTCATATCTAAACTACCACTGAAAATAAAAGAAAATAAGGTTCCGAAATAGCCGTAGCTGTGGCCAAATAGTCAGTTCTGTTATTGGATTACAGAAGCTAATGGACCATGAACCAATGCCAAGATGTTTCTCCGCAGCACAGAAGAGAGTAAGTGGAAAATTCTATTTCTGGGATCTGCTGTGTAGCAGGCATGTAAATCAGGAGAAATGTCAAGATAACAAAGGGTGCATAGATGGCTCTGTTAATTAGGAAGGATTAGTTAACTGGCTGGATTCTGAATAGCTATCGTCTTTATTTGGTGGATCAAAACAAGCACACACATCTCGGCAGATGAATGCAAATATCTATTGCAAAATGCTTTGCAAAGACCTGGAGAGAGACGATATTTCATTGCCAGCGAAACTTAAAAAAAACACCTCCCTGCCAAAGCATTTTCCAGCCACAAGACGTCTCCCTGGCTAACAAGCCTGCTGAGAGGACTAAGTTAGTGCGAGCCAAGATCTTATCGGCAATGATAGCTGTGAGTTGCCAAAGGCAGCAGCAGACATGCACTGGCTATTGTTTAAATTCATTTTAGGTATGTGCATCAGGTCACCCAGCAAGGCTTCCTCTGGTTGTTCAGAATACATTCTGAGTTGCCTAGAAACCAGAATGTTGATCATTATTGTTCTCGGTTTTTTTTTTAAAAGAGTTTCTAGTTCTCATTGCAGCAGTGGCATAGGAGCAGCAGTGGCATAGGAGGTTAAGAGCTCATGTATCTAATCTGGAGGAACCGGGTTTGATTCCTAGCTCTGCCCCCTGAGCTGCGGAGGCTTATCTGGGAATTCAGATTCGCCTGTGCACTCCCACACATGCCAGCTGGGTGACCTTGGGCTAGTCACAGCTTCTTGGAGCTCTCTCAGCCCCACCTACCTCACAGGGTGTTTGTTGTGAGGGGGGAAGGGCAAGGAGATTGTAAGCCCCTTTGAGTTTCCTGCAGGAGAGAAAGGGGGGATATAAATCCAAACTCTTCTTCTTCTCTTCTTCATTTATTGCAAAAAAAAATCAGACGATACTGCAATGTCATCATTTTTTTTCCAATTCAATGGTTATCAGCTTTATTTATTTTTTTTTGCAGGTAGGTACAAACTGATGTAGGTGCAACCCGAGGATTTAAAATATGGAAGAAGGCCCATGTCTGGGTGAGAAGAAGCAACATCTTTCAAGATGCAAGTAAGCTGGTCAGCAAGATCACAGCGTATACTGAAATTAGCAGCTCTACAGTTCACCACAATTATGTCCTTAAAATATAAACATGCAAGGACCTTTGAAAACAGCCACCTTTAGCTGTTGTAGCTGTTTAGCCACCTTTAAATGGCCAAAAAGCCACCTTTAACGGTCAAAAAGCAAGTTGCGATGTGGAGTGTTGTGGGGTTTCCGGGCTGTATGGCCCAGGGGGCGGAGCGAGGGGAAATGCGCCCGGGGCGCGCGCCCAGGGCCCCTGCTGTGGCGTTGCCTGCCCCACCCTAGAACACCACACCACGCCCCCTTGACGGCCCGCCATGCCTTCCCCACTGCTGTGCCGGGGCATTGCCCCCCCCATCCCATGGGCACTACGCCACTGGTATGGCTGCAAAACTGCCTGTCCTCAACAGAGGCTGCTCTTCCAAACAAGAACTATACCCGGGTGAGCAACACAAGGAGAAACACGTATCCAGCAGGTCTCATAAGAAGGTATGTACATTTGGTAAAGTCGAACAGGGGGGAAGCCTTTAAGTACCTTTTGGATCCCATCTCATGAGTTAGATCCAACCCATTGTTCACATCTATACCAGAATAATTGTAGGGGGGATTCTTCTTCTTGTGGAAAAGGGGAGTCTAATTAAAGCCATAGCACTCTCTTATCTTTTCGCTGTACAATCAAGCCACTCTTCTGGTACACTAATAAGTATACACAATTCTGAATCAATTGCAGCAACGACGACTCTTAATTGGGGCATCATTAAAAGCCAATTACATATCTCCCGCATTAAGAGGGACCTCATTACTCTTTATATAATTATCATAATTGGTACAATTGTTCCTTTAATCGTCGCTTTTTATTTACATGACAGATTCGTTTCATGAGAATGGCTTTGCTCACCTCCTTTCAGACTTGAACCTAAGATGCTTTTCTGTTGCAAGAAGGTTTGAGCAAGTTCTAGGCGTACGGGCACATCGTTAAAGTACTGTTAGTTTAGGTATATAGAACAGAGCCTCCAAAAACCACTCGTATGCCGACCTTGTAAGATGGAGCGGGTTGTAAGGAGCAGATGGACTATTTCAACAGCACTCACAAGCCTCCATGCAGTGGTGGGATCCAAAAATTTTAGTAACAGGTTCCCATGGTGGTGGGAGTCAAACTGTGGCATAGCGCCAACGGGGCTGGGAGGGGCACGACGGGGGCGTGGCCGGGCATTCCAGGGGCGGGGTATTCCTGGGCGGGGCTGTGACAAGGACGCAGTCGCTGCGCCGGTCCTTGATCGGGAAACGAATGCACGCAGGCGCAGGCTGCCACGCACGCCGGTGCACCTCCTGCTAGACTGCTTCAAGTTCTGCGCGCTACTGCTGAGAGGAGAGGCGTAACTAAGGCAAAAATCACGTGGCAAAATCACCAATTAGTAACCCCCTCTCGGCACACACAAATAATTAGTAGCCTACTCTCAGGAACCTGTGAGAACCTGCTGGATCCCACCTCTGATTGAGGGCCCCAATCCACTGGAATGGACAGAACAAGCAATACTAACATCAGAACTGAAACAAAGGGGTTTTTATCTAACCCTGGGCAGAGTTTACTTCTGAACTTCTTGATGAGAAATCGAAGGGATGAAGCTTGAGAGAAGGCCCCCAAAGCTATGAAAAGTGGTAATTTTTATCCCATTCTTCTTTTGAGGAACTAAAAGCTCTTTATTCTCTCTTCTTCCATTTTATCTTCATAGCAATCCCATGAGTGCTGAAAAAGAACGATTGACCCAAGGTGGCCCATCCAGTGAGTGTCGTGAGAAATGGGATTTTTGACCCACGAATCCCTGCCTTAGTCCAGCACTCCGCCAACTAGACCTTGTTAAAGAAAAGGTTGAGGGATATTTGAGACAGTATCTGTTTAGAAGATGGAATACTAGGGGTACTTTCTTGAGTCCTCCAACTGATCGGCATTTGTTGACCTGCTGTTGTGCCATAGAATGAATTTTGGGAGTCTTGGCAGTGCCCATAACTCTCCATCCACTGGTACGTGCTGGTTCTTTATTCTTCAGCTACCAACTATGTACATAAATGCCATCAAGTCGCAACCAACCAACCAATGGCAGCTCCAGAAAGTGGCTTTCAAGTGAGAAGCAGAGGTGGTTTGCCATGACCTTCCTCTGCAGAGTTTTCCTCAATCAGCTCCGCTAGGGGCCCCTCCCTTGCATGCCACTCCTCACTCACTCACTCCCCTCCTCCTTACTCCCCTCCCTTGCATGCCACCCCTCCCCTCCCTCACTCCCCTTCCCTTGCATGGCACCCTCCCTCCCCTCCCCCTTCCTCCGCTAGGGGCCCCTCCCTCCCCCTGCCTTAATACACCTTAATACACCTTAAGGGAAGGGAGGGAGGGGGAAGGGTGGCATGCAAGGGGAGGGGAGGGGAGGGGTGGCATGCAAAGGAGGGGAGGGAGGGGCCCCGGCATCTGGACATGGCCCACCCACCCTAGCAGAGGGAGAGGGGAGGGAGGGGAAGGTTCTTAGTTTCTGAGACCTGACAAGCTCAGGCTACACTGGGCCACCTTCCCTCCCCAGCTACCCATTAAAAATGCCAGAATAAGCCCCCATCCCTCCTTTCCCCAAGCTTTTCTTTCTTAATAACGTGCGGCAGACGATAAACGTCAGATTTCTTCTCCGCTTCCTGCCGACAATGTATAATTTATGATTGACACAGATTTTAAAAAAGAATTCTAAACTTTAAAGCATCGCTCAAAATGAGTGCGTGTGTGCGCGCGCACTGCCTTCCTTGCCGCCAGCTCATGCCACCGCTCAAGTTCACTGCCGTGGCTGCTGCAAAGGTGCCAGGAAAACACCCGGCCGAAACCAGATATGCCAGTTTGAGGCTAATTAAGCGGGAGAAGGAGGAGGAGGAGGACTTTGCCCAGTGAGAGAGAGAAGGAGAAAGCACAATGGGAGCGTGTAGGAAGAAAGCCTGAACAGCCGCCTCTGCCTCTATCTGAAAGGCAACACACAGCACTCCGCAAACTGCGTGTCAAGGGCAGAATCCACACTTATTGTGTTGCGAGAGCAGCGCAAACAGACAATTCTGTGCTTCATTGAGGAATTTTTAGTTAACATTGAAAAAACATCTATCTATCTGGAAGATGGAGGGCAGACCTTAACATGTGCAGCAGCATCTGTTTCTTTGGCCCCTGCTGCTGACTCCTGAGTCCTTGAGAGGATCGCTGCTGCAGCTGTAGTCTCAAAGCCGTGCGCTTGATGCTGGCTCACAGTGCTGCAAAGCTGTCACAGAGCCAGCGTGGGTGTGGTGGTTAAGAGCAGGCGCGTTCTAATCTGGAGAACTGGGGTTTGATTCCCCACTGCTCCACCTGAGTGGTAGAGGCGTATCTGGTGAACCAGATGCGTTTCCACGCTCCTACATTCCTGCTGGGTGACCTTGGGCTAGTCACAGTTGTCTCCGAACTCTCTCAGCCCCACCGACCTCACAAGGGCTGATTCCGCATGGGCCAAAAACAGCGGTGTGAAAATGGTGTGAAAACAGTATAACCCTTTTACGCCGTTTTAAACCATTTTCACACTGTTTTCGTTCTGGATGCACATACAATCCTAACCCAAGCTTCCTCCGCCTCAGCTTGCATAGAGTGGTTCTCACCCCCTATCCACACCCACCATTCTGACCCAGTTGAGTGTCCTTTGTCTTGCAAGAAGACTAACAATGTAATCTTACGCAGAGTTCCTCTAGTCTAAATCCATTGAAATGAATGGGCTTATATTGGAGTCACTTTCCTTGCCATTGCCTTGTAATTCAGACATTTATTCCTGCCTTCCCGGAAGCCAGGGAAAAATGCCGACTACTTGCACTGTTTGAAAAGAGTGAAATATTTGGAGTTTGGGACAAGATAACAATATAGAAATATTGTGTGGTTTCCGGGCTGTATGGCTGTGTTCTAGTAGCATTTTCTCCTGGCGTTTCACCTGCATCTGTGGCTGGCATCTTCAGAGGATCCTCTGAAGATGCCAGCCACAGATGCAGGTGAAATGTCAGGAGAAAATGCTACTGCCCTGTTTCCCCGAATATAAGACATCCCCAGAAAATAAGACGTAGTAGAGATTTTGCTGAAGTGTGAAATATAAGGCATCCCCCGAAAGTAAGACGTAGCAAAGTTTTTGTTTGGAAGCATGCCCGTCGAACAGAACACCAGAGCATGCAGCTGTGGAGCAGAAAAATAAGACATCCCCTGAAAATAAGACATAGCGCATCTTCGGGAGCAAAAATTAATATAAGACACTGACTTATTTTCGGGGAAACACGGTAGAACACAGCCATACAGCCGGAAACCCCACAACACCCCAGTGATTCCAGCTGTGAAAGCCTTCGACAATACAACATAGGAGTAATTCTATGCTAGTGACACCCCACTTATCAAATTACACACAGAGATATAACAAGCCGGTCCTGTTTGGGGAATGTACTTAGTCAGATGGTTAATTCAGTCCAGTTTCGTGGTTTAAAAGGAGAGAAGGGGAAATGAAAATCTAAAAGATGAAAAAGTACTATAATTGGAATCATTTTTTAAAATCAGCATAGCTTTCCAAAATATTATGCTGCATAATAGCCAAGGCAAATATGACCTTAAAAGGGTTGTAATTAGTTGCATTAGAATAACGTGTCCAACTTTATTAAAATAAATAATCCAAAGTAGACGGTTGGCTAGGGTCTGGGTTATCGCCTTAATGAATCTTTTTGGAAGCTTAGTTTATTAATTTACTAGCTCAATAACTATTGGCTACTCCTGGGAGATGTTTGTTAATATTTTATGCCATGTAAACATCTGGATCCAATTTAGCCATGGAACATTGCAAGCGAAAGTTGGCAACTTGCCACCGTACTCCAATCAGTGCCTGGTGATTTGAGTGCTTCATTTGTTCAGTTCTTTTGAGAGAAAAAACATACTATCAGTTTATTTTTGCAGCAATTTATTTAATACACATTTATTCCCCACCTTCCAAACCATCTTACATTGTGAAGGCTAGAATGCTGCTGCAGTTGAATTAAAATATTGTGAGTGGTTGTGGGATAATTATATGAATCTTGGTCTACGGCAAGGTTCCATCACACAGAAAACTGGCAAGGAGAAAGCTAGGCTAGGACACATTTCCCTGACCAATCCATTTTCAATGTTAATGGGGGGTTTTTAACACAGAAAATTCCACCACCATGAGCACCCTGGCATGTAGTAATACAGTCCAAAATGTACCTCCTGCGATTCTCCTGTTAGATCCAGTAGCACCTTATGTTTATGTTAGATCCAGTAGCACCTAGATCCAGTAGCACCTTAGTCCAGTAGCACCTTAAAGAACAACAATATTTCAGGAGTCTGAGCTTTCGAACGTCAAATTGTCCTAACTGACTGCTTAGATTCCCACTGCACCAAAGAATGAGGGCAACAAGGATGATTGAGGGACTGGAGCACCATCCCTATGAGGAGAGGCTGCAGCGTTTGGGACTCTTTAGTTTGGAGAGGAGACGGCTGAGGGGGGATATGATTGAAGTCTATAAAATTATGCCTGGGGTAGAAAATGTTGACAGAGAGAAATTTTTCTCTCTTTCTCACAATACTAGAACCAGGGGGCATTCATTGAAAATGCTGGGGGGAAGAATTAGGACTAATAAAAGGAAACACTTCTTCACGCAACGTGTGATTGGTGTTTGGAATATGCTGCCACAGGAGGTGGTGATGGCCACTAACCTGGATAGCTTTAAAAGGGGCTTGGACAGATTTATGGAGGAGAAGTCGATTTATGGCTACCAATCTTGATCCTCTTTGATCTGAGATTGCAAATGCCTTAGGAGACCAGGTGCTCAAGAGCAGCAGCAGGCCATTGCTTTCACATCCTGCATGTGAGCTCCCAAAGGCACCTGGTGGGCCACTGCAAGTAGCAGAATGCTGGACTAGATGGACTCTGGTCTGATCCAGCTGCCTTGCTCTTATGTTCTTATGTTCTTATGTTCTAATGAGGAATAGGGATGGAAACCTATTCCCTTGCTATGAGATGTTGTAAGTACCATGTATTTTTACACAGTGACCTACAGTGCTGAGGAAATGGGAAAGTGTTTTTTGTTCTCTTTGCAATCATCCCAACGGGGAACTGAAGAAGAAAGGGCAGCCTGAAGCATCATCCAACAAGGATTCCAAACACAGGCCTTTTGTGCACTTACTTATTGGGGTGCACTGTTTGGCAGTATAGTTTTCCCTTGGCCTTCTGTTTGCAGGGGAAGTCTCCTACTGCGAAGCATTCCCAGTGCACCGATCCAATCGGCCATTTTGCCCACCTGCCACTTTACGAAGAAGGTATAATTGTGCCCTGAAGGTCACCGAGAGTTAACTCACCAAGCATGACAGCCATTTGCTACACCTTTATCGACATGGCTTGGCTGGGCCATAAACAAGACCCCTTGCCCCCTAGTAAGACCATAAAGCCATGTTGAAGGTTTCGCAGAGGAAATTGGATTTCTTTAGGATTACATTCTGAACCCGACCTGCCAGAATAGGAAGATTGATCTGATGGACCAAAAGAACAGAAAAGCAATAAAGACTGAGGTCACAAACTTTCAAAATAATTCTGATTCAGCCTTCAGACTAGAAGCTTTGTCTTGGAACTTGAGTTATTTTTCTGTTTTCACTTTTCCTTTATTTTCTTTCTTTTTAATCAAATCTTTTAAAAACTCTGCAGTTTCAGGGTATCTAGATCTGAAGAACCCTATTATGTTACTGGGAAGAGTAACCCCACCCCTTTCCTTCACACACTTCCTTTTTGTTTCTGTCCAACCTTCCTGTGAATAGGTTGCCCGGTGCCCTTTGTGTGTGGGGTGTTTGTGTGCTGGCTTGGGTCCAGCGATAATGCAGTGGACCATGTCAATTTCACAATATATCAATTATCAATAGACCTGCAGCACACACAAAACTCATACAGCTCTTTCGATTCTGGCCAGAAGAGCTCTTGTGTGGGCAGGAGCAGCAGTGGCATAGTGGTTAAGAGCAGGTGGACTCTAATGTGGAGAAACGGGTTTGATTCCTCACTCCTCCACATGAGCAGTGGAGTCTTATCTGGTGGACTAGATTTGTTTCCGCACTCCTACATCCCAGCTGGGTGACCTTAGGCTAGTCACAGTTCTCTCAGTACACTCTCAGCCCTACCTACCTCAAAAGGTTGTGGGGAGAGGAAGGGAAAGGAGGTTGTAAGCTCCTTTGAATCTCCTTATAGGAAAGAAAGGTGGTATAAATACAAACTCTTATTTTTTTAAAGTTCACTTGTATATACTCTCGGTCATAGAAACCAGACAGGGATTTTTTTTTCTATTAAAAGGCTGCTTATTAAACTGAGATATGATGTCATTTAAAATCCAAACTAGATCTTCTTATCAGACAATTTATATTTAGAATCCTCTGCTGTCATTAAAAAAAAAAGTAAACAATTATTTATCATCTGTCTTGCATCAGGCCCTTACGAGTCAGTCTCAGACACAGCTTCTTTACACTGTTGCTCCTTAAATCTGGGACTATAAAAATGCAGAGAGCGTTTGCTGCCGCCCCCTCCCAATTCAACAATCTCTTTGCTCTAGATAAGAATTCCTTGCAGCCGTTGTCCTAGTTTTAACAATGAATCTAACAGCAGATTCTTTTTTCTAGAACACTATAAAGGTAAACATGAGAACACTGGACCCAATTATTGTTATGCGCATCAACCCTGTAAATTTCACCCGCCAAGAGTGGCAACGGCGACATTATATAGCGCCAAAATCACAGCAAATCAGAAGGGCACCTTCTACACCAGGGTTCCTAGATGTGGTGTCCATGGGCAGCAGGTCACATGCTGATATCTTTCCTGGCACCCATTGAGTTTTTGTAGGTGGTGCCAGACAGGGCTTCTGATTGGCCACTGGATATTTGACTGGCTGTACAGATTTTTTTCAAATGCTGGTTTAGCAGAAGCTACCACCACAGCACAAAGAACTTAATTGCGTAAGTGAAAGTAAGTTGTGGCAGCCATTGGGTGGTGGCCATTTTGTGACTGTGCCCACCATGCCGTCTCAGAATTCTGAAGGTGCCCACAGGAGCAGCAGTGACGCAGACAGAGGACTGGGCAAGAGAGTGATGGCAGCTGTTTCCGATGTGATCTGCGATTACCACTCAGTTACCCCTGTAGACTGGAAGGAGATCGGATCCTGTCACTGCTCCATGGCACGGGAAGAAAAGCAGCAGCAGATGCCGCCATGCCATCTCAATTATTGGCTCTGGTTCAGAGGTGGGATCCAGCAGGTTCTCACAGGTTCCCGAGAGTAGGTTACTAATTATTTGTGTGTGCCGAGAGGGGGTTACTAATTGGTGATTTTGCCACGTGATTTTTGCCTTAGTTACGCCCCTCCTCTCAGCAGTAGCACGCAGAACTTGGAGCAGTCTAGCAGGGAGTGCACCGGCATGTGTGGCAGCCTGTGCCTGCGTGCATTCGTTTCCCGCCCAAGGATCGGCGCAGTGGCTGTGTCCTTGCCACAGCCCCGCCCAGGAATGCCCCGCCCCCAGAATGCCCCACCACGCCCCCAGAATGCCCCGCCCAGCCCTATTGGTGCTACGCCACAGTTTGAATCCCACCACCATGGGAACCTGTTACTAAATTTTTTGGATCCCACCACTGCTCTGGTTCTTAGGCCGCAACTGCCACCCAGCAGTGCTGACCCCTGGTACAGGCCCTGAAAATTAGAACACTGATTTACCAGGGATGGGAAGTAGAAAGCAGGGGGTGTTTCTGGAAAATGGGGTCAGTTGGTGCAGATAGGAATGAGATCCATAGTCCAAGGGAAGAAGCAACCAGCATGGTTAAGAGCAGTGGATTCTAATCTGGAGAACAGGGTTAGCCTCTTGGGCTAGTCACAGTTCTCTCAGAACTCTGTCACCCTCACCTTCCTCACCAGGTGTCCCTTGTGGGGAGAGTAAGGGAAGGAGTTTGTAAGCTGCTTTGAGACTCCTTGTGGTGGAGAAAAGTGGGGTATAAATCCAGACTCTTCTTCTAGTGAGGAAGCCAGGAAACGTAGGTGACCTTTGAAAAGGCAGGAAGCCCTTTTCTCAGCTCTCTTGCCCTTTCTCTTGTGATTCCAAATGTAATCAGCTCATAATCTCTAAAAAAAAAAGAGAGAGAGTTGCCTGCCTTGAGCTGATTTGGAAGCATTTTCTTAATAGGGGGGAAAAACCCTCCAAATTTATAATTTTATTGCGCTGTTTTTCAAAGGATCACACAAACTTCTACTCATGAACGAAAATTCAGTTCCATATTTCAGTTGGCATTCACCTGCTGAAATACGCTGTGCAAAAGGTCGATAGGGCACCATTGCAGCCTGATGACATTTTAATTTCCTGTGGCACGCTACCAGGTAGGCTTCTGGGGAGCCCCTGCTAATTCATCAAAAATTCTCTCTGCTTCCCCTGCCCCCATGGGGCGTCTCATTAACAAGTAGTCTACGACAAGTCGAAAGAAGACAAATTGTGCAGTGACCATGGGACTTAATTTAGAGCTGTTTAAAAGTAGGGCTTTCTTTCCCCCTTGTTTTTCCTGAGTTATTCCTGAGAGAATTCAGAAGTATGTGCACAACTAATGAATTCAATTACAGGTAAGAAGGTTGGTGCGGGTTTTTTTCTCTCCAGTTGGGAGGTTCACAGTCTGAGAACCAATTAGTTTGCCCATTAGGATCAAAGGCCTCGAGGCAAGAGAGGAGATCCCATCATCCATCATCGGCAGACTTTGCGATGATATTCTGAGGGATTTCAAAACTGAGCTTCTGTAATAATTAGACGATGATAAAACAGAAGTATTGTGGATAGAGACGGCATGCCTCAGAAGAGGGAGCACGTGCTTGACAAAATGGCATGGGAGAAACTGATAGGTATTATAATAAGTGGACTTCCCTTCTGGACTAGAAGTTCCAGAGAAAACAAGCAAAACTTTAGTTATGCATGTATGTAGTCTAGGAGTGGCCAACCTGTGGAGCGCCAGATATTCATGGACTACTATTCCCATCATTGGCCATGCTGGCAGGGGCTGATGGGAATTGTAGTCCATGAACAACTGAAGCACCATAGGTTGGCTACCCTTGATGTAGACAGTGTACCCTTGTTGTAGACAGTGATGTAGACAGTGTACCCTTGATGTAGACCGGAGCAGCAGTGGCGTAGGAGGTTAAGAGCTCGTGTATCTAATCTAGAGGAACCGGGTTTGATTCCCAGCTCTGCCGCCTGAGCCGTGGAGGCTTATCTGGGGAATTCAGATTAGCTTGTCCACTCCCACACACGCCAGCTGGGTGACCTTGGGCTAGTCACAGCTTCTCGGAGCTCTCTCAGCCCCACCTACCTCACAGGGTGTTTGTTGTGAGGGGGGGAAGAGCAAGGAGATTGTAAGCCCCTTTGAGTCTCCTGCAGGAGAGAAAGGGCGGATATAAATCCAAACTCTTCTTAGACAGACTGCCTCATATGCCTAAATGGTGTGTAGAAGGTACCAGGTTCAGCCCTGGCATTTCCATTAAATGATTGTGGGTGCTCAGAAAGGCCTCTGAGTCCTAAGAGAAGCAGTTCCAGAACAGATATGACACCCCATCCATTAGATCAGTGGTTCTCAACCTGGGGGTCAGGACCACTTTGGGGGTCAAACCACCCTTTCACAGGGGTCACCTAAGACTCTCTGCATCAGTGTTCTCCATCTGTAAAATGGATAAATGTTAGGGACCGTATTAAAGGGTCGCGGCATTAGGAAGGTTTAGTTTGGGACTCTTTAGTTTGGAGAGGAGACGTCTGAGGGGGGATATGATTGAAGTCTATAAAATTATGCACGGGGTAGAAAATGCTGACAGAGATAATTTTTTCTCTCTTTCTCACAATACTAGAACCAGGGGGCATTCATTGAAAATGCTGGGGGGAAGAATTAGGACTTATAAAAGGAAACACTTCTTCACACAATGTGTGATTGGTGTTTGGAATATGCTGCCACTAACCTGGATAGCTTAAAAAAGGGCTTGGACAGATTTATGGAGGAGAAGTCGATCTCTGGCTACCAATCTTGATCCTCCTTGATCTCAGATTGCAAATGCCTTAGCAGACCAGGTGCTCAGGAGCAGCAGCAGCAGAAGGCCATTGCTTTCACATCCTGCATGTGAGCTCCCAAGGCACCTGGTGGGCCACTGCGAGTAGCAGAATGCTGGACTAGATGGACTCTGGTCTGATCCAGCAGGCTAGTTCTTATGTTCTTATGTTCTTAAGGTTGAGAACCACTGCATTAGATGATGCTATGATCAATAGGCCAAGTAGGAATTGGTTTCTCTTTGGCTGTTTTTAGAAGACCATGCAAAGCTGTGTTGCTCTGGAGGGCTTTTTGCTGACTTTGGGACGGCTTGTAGCGGAAACAGCAATAGATTGCTGCCATAAGGATAGTGATGTAGATGATGGTTTCATTAATACTGTTGTTATTAATATGAACTTTTGGAGCACACTTCTGCAGCTGCCTTCTTGAGCATACTTCTGTAAACTTGCTATACTATGTAGGGCAAGGTAGTTGACAAATATCTCGGTTAATTAACAAAGAAATAAATAGTAGTGCTGGATGGCAGAAAATACTACTTTGCTTGCTTGAAGATGTGCTGTCAAGCTTCTGCTCATTTTCCTCCCTCCCTTCAACCCAGATTTAGTCAAACAGGATTTATTCTGTACATTATCAGAATTGATGTTTATTTTACTCTGTACAGATGTTCAGACACGGAGAGAAATTACAAAGAACTCCAGCTGACTGCCTGACTGAACACCGTTGCTATCTTTTTCCCTCATGTTGCCGTTCCTCTCACATCCAAACACACACAAGCAAGGATGAAAATATGCTAGAATGCATATCCATGCAGTGATAAGTGATACATTTTGTCTTAGGAAGAGCCATAAATGTATAATCTTATTCATATTTTTTAAGTGGACAAGAAAATACTTAAGATTTATTTCTGAAATAGGAGATTTTAAGGGGATTTTGAATTTCATTGAGTGTTAACCTCAAAACAGATACTTAACTTTGCACGGTCTGCTGTGCTGTTTTTGGTTTCAAACTGATTTTTTAAAACTATTATTGTAATGCATTGTTGAAGGCTTTGAGTTTTCTGGGCTGGGTGGTCTGGTAGTTTTTGTTTCTAATGGTTACCTGCATCTATGGGTGGCATCGTCAGAGGCATGTCATGGTGTTTCTCTCTGTGGCACAGTGTGGAGAGACTGTGTGGTGGGGTATAAGTCCCCCAGAGGCATAGCAAGGGGGGAAAGCACTTGGTGCATTGGTGCGTCTGTAACCTCAGCTTGTGGGTTCTGTGGGGCAGAACCTGGAATGAGTTTGCAACAACAATTTTTAAAAACAAAATGGTTTACTTTCTTAACACATAACATATAACATCAACATTTAACATCACATTTCAAGGTCCTGTTCAGGTTGCAATTTCAAGTCCTTATATTTACAGTCTACTGAAACTGCCAAGTCCATTTCTTCTTTGCAAGTGGGTTGGCTCCTGAAGACTCCAAGGGCTTGATGAACAGGATTCAACATGATGAAGGTTTCCAGGAGAACTCTCACCTAATACAACCACAAAAAGAAACCCTGAAACAATAAACTCCAACATTTACAACATAGCAAAAACAAACAACTACCTTCCCAGTAGTTTCCAACAATATTGCAGTTTACCTTAACAAGGTGTTAAGGGCTTATAGAAATCAAGGTCCGAATCTGGTAGCCTTGTCTCCTCCAACTACATGAGGTCTGCTGCCTCGTGCTGCTCTGAGTCTCCACCCCTTACTGGGTCAACCCATTCTGAGCATGGGGGTTACACGTCCTCTGCCCCTGCCACCCCCAGAACACCCCTGCCATGTCCTGGAATGCCCTCCACACGCTCCCACAGGTGCGCACGCCCAGTGCATTGCACCCCACCCCCCTGGAGCTATGCCTCTGATGTCCCCCTCAAAGTGGGGTACATTTGCACATGTCTTATTATTGTAAGCCACTTTGAACCATAAGCAAAGGTGGAATGGAAATGTTTTAATAAGTGGGTTGCTTTGGCTAGAAATCAGGAATAGAGATCCCCTGGTTTTTTTTAAGGAGGACTGATTCTACCTCTTGGTAGACAGAGCTTTCAAAACGTATCTCATGGGACCAGGATAATATTGCTGGGGTAGCATTGTTCAAGAAAAGGCAGCTGATGATGCTGTGGTTTCCTGCATAATGATATCAAGCCAAGAAGGAAAGCAAACCATAAGGCACGAGGCTGATAAGAGGAAGCACTTGCTTGTACAAGACCTAGAAGTTCCTTATCGGTATTCATATCAACAAACGTTACGATTCGGACTCTGAATTTGGCTGTGCATCAGGGCACGCTGTCTTATTACCGTTTCTTCGCTCTTCTAGTCACACTGGGAGCATTACGTGCTTGGGATTTTTGTGGGTGTGTTTCAAGAATGTGCTTCTCCATTTTCTTTGCTGTAGCTTCTTCACACCTAATCTTTTTAAGCAATAACTGAATGCAGTAAGTTAAGAAAAAAGGCTGGGCCTGATCAAACATTTGTGGGAAGAGATGGGCACAGTTTGCCCCAGAACTCATGTTCTGTCATGCACTCCATATCCTAGTTTTCTCAGGCAAAATCTTGTTATCTCAGTAAAGAGTCATGAACGCTCAGGAAGCATCTCCATCTTGACCAAACGAGAGATGAAAGTTGAAGAAGAGTTGGATTTATATCCCCCTTTTCTCTCCTGTAAGGAGAATCAAAGGGGCTTACAAACACCTTTCTCACGTCCTGGACATAAACTGTTTCAACTCTTACCCTCTAAACGTCGCTACAGAGCACTGCACACCAAGACAACTAGACATAAGAACAGTTTTTTCCCGAATGCCATCACTCTGTTAAACAAATAATTCCCTCGATAATGTTAAACTATTTATTATATACTTATTATATAATTACTGCACTACTTTTTTCATCATTCCTATTACCCATCTCCTCCCACTTATGACTGTATGACTATAGCCTGTGCTGACATTTTATTTTATTTTATTTTAAGATTTTACATTTTATGTTTTCATTACTATTGATTGTTTCCTGATTGCTTACTAGACCTATATGACAATCATTAAGTGCTGTACCTTATGATTCTTGACAAATGTATTTTTCTTTTATGTACACTGAGAGCATATGCACCGGAGACAAATTCCTTGTGTGTCCAATCACACTTGGCCAATAAAGATTCTATTCTATTCTTCCCCTCTCACAAGAAACACCCTGTGAGGTGGGTGGGGCTGAGAGAGCTCCGAAGAGCTGTGACTAGCCCAAGGTCACCCAGCTGGCATGTGTTGGAGTGCACAAGCTAATCTGGTTCACCAGCTAAGCCTCCACAGCTCAAGTGGCAGTGCAGGGAATCAAATCCAGTTCTCCAGATTAGAGTGCACCTGCTCTTAACCACTACACCACACTGAATGAAGGAGAAGAGGATACAAAGGGCATCCAGTTGGAAGCTTCTACCATCGCCTGTGAGAGCCGGTGAGAACAGTAGTTAAAGTATTATCCTAAAATCTAGGAACCAGGTTCAAATCCCCTATTAGCCAAGAAACTCGTGGAGACCGTGAGTCTGCTACTGCCTCTCTATCTGTCTGTCTCTCTCAACCTATCCTAATTCACTGGGCTGTTAAGAGATAAAGGCAAGACATGTGCATCGCCCTGAGGTGGAATAAAATGCAGTATCTACACAGAGATTTAGTGTGGGCAGGAGAAAAGTGCCCTCTCAAACTGTAATCTGTCTGCAAGAGATTAAAGTCCTGCTCATGAGCAAGACAGACAGGAAGTGGAGGAGGCTGGGAAACTACGGATGAAAGGCACAGGAAGGAGGTGGATGAAGGGGAAGGATCTCTCTCGTTTCACTGAGCGTGTGGGAACCAAGAGCCCAAGAGGAAAGGGAGCTGAATCTGTTATAAGCTTAGATTTTTAGAGAATTAAAATCATTTCTACGGGTTGAGGGAACAAAAATTCATTAAAAGATCATTCATGCTTCTGATAGGGGCCTCTGCAGTGGTGGGATTCAAATAATTTAACCTCCGGTTCCGGGGGTGGGATTCAAATAATTTAACAACTGGTTGTTTACAAGCACCATTTTAACAACCAGTTCTGCCAAAGTGGTGCGAACTTGCGGAATCCCACCACTGGCACCGTGGTCTTTGGTCTCTTGACCAAAGTTTTTAGCTTCACATTTGAGCAGGCAAAAAGCACGTAGTCAAGGTTAACAAAACATCTGCGCTCAATGGGAACTAATTTACAATTCTTTAGTTGGTTGTACTTGTATCTAAAGATAATTCTCTTGGGAGGAGATAGCTGAATGAATGTTGTGAGTTGCCCTCAGATTGCAGGCTCCAGATTGCTCATTGTAAATCTTCCTGCCTAAAAATATTCAACTAAGGTTTTGGTATAATGTTGTAGTTTTAAGTTTGATAAGAGTTAAGAAACTTATCGTTAACATTGTACTCACAGTATTAATTTATATTGCACGTTTAAGTTTCTATTACAGCCTTATACAGTTCAGCTATATGAATGGATAAGATGCCATTGTCTTCTGTGTTGCTTGTTTTTACCCGTGGAAACTGATAAGCTTGGTTTGCCCAAAGAAAGTCTCACAGTCTTTCTAAGCACAATTTAGAGCTAAATGTTGTTACAGAAGGATCCCCCTGGCCCTCCCTGCATATCAAAAGAGGTCTGCAATGTGTCAATACTCCCCCATGCGGTAAATCACTTGCACCAAGATGGCCGGAATAGATATCCATTACTGATAAGCATGGGTGTTTAAGATTAGTGTTACTGTTAGAACTTCTAGGTGCCAGCTAGGATGTATAGCAATTGTGACGCATTGAAATGTATGGACAAAACATTCCCTTCTCAAGCATTTGTCTATAAAAAGGGTCTCTTTTTATTTTATTTATTTATATATTTATATTTATTTATTTATTGGTTAGGTTTATATATTTTTGTGACTTGTCAGTCTTTTCTCCCTTGCTACCCGAACCTCTGCCAGTTTGAATTTAATTTATTTATTTATTTATTTATTATTTGATTTAATATACCGCCCTATCCCCGAAGGACTCAGGGCGGTGAACAATATAATATATATAAAACATACATATAGGTTAAAAGCAATTACAGTATAAAACAATATCCCACGGAACCCATATGCAACCCTCCCAACGGAAAATAATGGGTCCCGATGATGGTAAGGACCCCTATAGAACAGAGGGGGGGGGCAGGGCACCCTCAGCGGCTGGACACTCCGAAGGCCCGGTGGAACAATTCGGTCTTACAGGCCCTGCGGAACTCTTTAACTAATTAATTAATTAATTTGAGCCTCTCGTCTCCTGGTTCTTTGCTCCTGTCCCTTTTGCCAGGTGTTGGTGACACGCTGCTGTTGTGCCCAGGTGCAACAAATCCCAACGAGTCAAAGGGACCCATGGCTGGCTGCACTCCAATTTCTACCAAGGGGTGCTTCTACATGATAGGCTTTTCTGCTGGACCAAACCATTATGACACTTATGTGACCTGATCAGCTGCCACTGTTCACTTATGCATCTAATTGGCTGTATAATGCATCACATCAAAGTCTGCTTTAAATCTAATTGATTTTGAACATACATTACCAATTCCTAACTTCGTCTCCATTTCTCCCTTTTGCAGTTAAACTGCCTCTGCGGAGGCACATTTTGACATTTCAGCCTCTGCCTCCATCTGCCATATTAGGGAGTGTAATCAAAGGTAGGCAGAAAAGAATTAGAGGTTATTGAATCAGACAGTCGCATTTTATGATTATGCTGACAGAAAGGGAAGCTGTCGTAGCAATATTTGTTAAATCAAGTTGAGAAATTTAGAAGCGATTCCTCGCTGACCATGTGGCTAGAGATTAATGTCTGAATGTTCCAAAACGTACGGATATGGAAAACAGGATTAACCAGCGAAAGATTTAATTACAGATTTTAAAAGTATGCCAGAGAATCAGGACAGTCAAGAGTCCTGCTCTCATTTCAGCAAAGTAATGCAGAGCTGTGGAAAGGTTGGTGCCTTGTGGAAAGGTTTTCAGTGATATTGACAAAATGATTAAGAGTTCCCCAGCGTAAGTGACCCTAGAATACCACTTTCCACTGTAGGCTGCGTTTAAACCACAGAACAAAAGCACCTCTACCAGCTTTCCCAACATTTGCCTCAAACAGCAAGAAACCTCCAGGCGTCTGCCAAGTCTCACTCACAGTTGGAAAGAATCTCATTCCTTTGGCCTCCACTCCTTGCCAATTTTTGAAGTGCTGTACACTCATGATAAAGAGTTCTGCAATTGGTCTCAAGCAGAGACATTTTTTTAAAAAATTGCCTAATTTTGTAAATATTTTCATTCATTTGACGCTAGTTGTCCAAAGCTCTGTTCCAGTAGGGTGGTCAACAAACAGAGGCCAACGCCAAGCCAAAGCAGGAGGATTTTTTTGGGGGGGGGGGGCGGGGGATGATGGATATGCAAATTAGACATGCTAAATTAGCATAGCATTTGTGTTACAGCCAAGTCCTTTATCCCTGTAATTTGGAACGTGGTTTTCCATTTATAATTCAACTTTCAAACACGATGCTCCGAGATAAATAGACAGGTTAAGAAAAGAATACAGGGAAAGGAGGAAATCTAATGTGAAATAGGAGCATTAATTAGTAATTCTGAAATATTTTAGACTTGCTTCTGGGACCTACATGATCTTCCAACACCCCTAGAGGCACAGAACTTGCCCTGTATGGTTTAATTTCCCCAACCTGTGGGAAGTTGGAGTTTGATTCTACCAGAGGAGAGAATTTTGCTTATGCTTCACAAGTACACTTCACTGTTTTTTACTTCTACGCATGAATCAGAATTGAGCTCTCACATTCAGAACAGGTTCTCGGACTAAGCTCCAGAGAAGTCTGGTTCACATTAAACTGTAACCACATAGCTTTGTCAATAATATCTAGTAAATCCTATTTTTGTTTAAAAATTCCTGGCTGCCACTGGAAAATCTCCGCTCCTCTAGTCTGAGGAATTGCGGTAGTGAAATCCAATGCAGGAGGAACTCCAAGATCCCTTTGTTGTGTTCTAGGTGTAGAACATATGCTATTTCAGACAAGATGACACTATATTAGTTGAAAAGTCTGTGGATCACTGGAAACACATTTGCTTTGTATTTAGAAGGTCCCAGGTTCAGTTCCCCACAACATCAGTTGGTCAGTGGCATACGCACAAGAAATGGCAAGTACTGATTGTGCCCCCCCCCCCCAATTGAGGCAGGCTGGTGGGCAAGCAGGGCAAGCAGCAGGTCGGTGAGTGAGTGGGGCAGGTGAGCGAGCAGGGCTGGAGGGCAAGCAGGGCGGGCAGATAAGCGAGCAGCGAGAAAGGTGGTGACCAGAGTGGGCTAACAAGCAGGTGGGCGTGGGCAGGCAGACGAGTGCAAAGGCAGAAGCAGTGAAATATGTCCGAACAGGTGTGTGGGGCAGTTTTCCATCCCCCTTATGAAACTAAATGGCCGCAGCACGGGGACATCTAACCTCATATGTCCCTCTGGGCGGTACGTCCCTGCAGTTGGTAAAAGGTGATGTGAAAGACCTCCACCCGAGACTCTGGTAAGCCACTGCCAGTCACAGAAGACATTGCTTTTTGCAAGGCTAATAGTCTCTGCTCTTCATCTCAGAAGACAGTGACTATGAGCATGATTGCCAATTACATGGCAGGACCATAGCTTAGGGGCAACGTGTGCAGTGTCCAAGGGTGCACTTTTCTGACAGATGGGGAAGTGTTTCTTGACAGTTCATGCAGACAGTATTTCTTGACAGTTCATGCAGACAGTAAAAACTACCCCAAGGTGACCTTTTTCTGTTCTGCCCCACGAAAGCTGAGCATAGGAGTAAAGCTGAGCATAGGAGTATGTGAAGCTTCCTGGTAGTAAAACATACCATTCCTCCGTCTAGCTCAGTAATGCCTAATGTGCCTAAGAGCAAAACCTCAGATGGAGGAAGAGCTTTCCCAGTATATGCTACCCAATACTTTAAATGGTGATGTCTGGGACTGAACTTGTGACCATCTGCACGCAAAGGACATGTTCTGTGTCTACATTCTGCAAGATAAAGTGGACAAAACCATAGCAAAGAGTTTTTTTCATCATAGCATCAGATGGTTTTTAAACATTTTTCCTTTTGGACTAACAAGGCTGAGCCAGAATACCAACTGGCATAGGAATGCATTGTTACTGTGGCACAAAATCCACAAAAATGGATTGTATCTAGAAACAGAACATGCATATATTTTGCTCATTGTTTTCATTTGTTATCCTTTGTGCTAAAAGGAGGGCATGGGGTGACATGATTCCAAACCACCTTAAGGATCCTTGCCTTGAAACGGCAAACTAAACAAATACCTCTAATATAAATACATAGTATGTGAACCCATGGATGTTTTTTTTTAACCACCAGTCCAAAAAAAGAATTTAACACTCCTTCAGATTTTGAACAGCAGAAATGGGGCTGCTCTGCATGATATACCATCTTGTTATTAGCTGGTTTTCAATGTTTATACATTTGTATTGGTTTTTATACTATTGTATTTATTATGGAGAGTTCCGCAGGGCCTGTAAAACCGAATTATTCCACCGGGCCTTTGGAGAGCCCAGCCGCCGATAATGCCCCGCCCTCCCCCCCCCTTGCTAGTAGGGTCCCCTAACATCACTGGGACCCCTCCTCATTTTGTGGAAGAGGGTGGTATATGGGTCTCGTGGGCCCTATTTTAGAATGTACCTGTTTTAAGATTTTTATGTTTTTGTATGATTTTGTGTTGTTCACCGCCCTGAGCCCTTCGGGGATAGGGCGGTATAGCAAGTTTTAATAATAATAATAATAATAATAATAATAATAATAATAATAATAATAATAATAATAATAATAATAATATTTATATATGTAAGCCGCCTTGGAATATATATGAATTCCCTTGGGAGATTGGCGGGGTAGAAATGCAAAATATAAATATATATAAAAAAACTTGTATCTATACAAGTATATATAGACACTTGTTCTTTGAAGGGTCTGTCTGACTGTCTGTCTATCTATCGCACTAAGAATCCCAACCAGCCCGTGTGGACGCAAACTGAACAAGAGCCCGCCAATTTATTTCCCTCGCCTCAAATCAAGTCGGGGGAGCCAGCGCGCCTGCGCAGACTCACGAGACCGGCGCGCGTGTATATAGCGCGAAGCCGAGGCGGGCCCGGCATTTTCTACTTCGCTCGTTCTCGGCGCGGTCCTTGCTGTCGCGCAGGCGCACACCCTCCTCCTGTGTTTCTCTCGCGCGGGCGGGCGCCCGGGTGCCGTTTGGCCGAGCCGGCGCGCAAGCGCATTGCCCTCCTGCTCCTCCTCCCTCCTTTCTCTTTCCCTCTCCTGTGAGGATTGGTCGCTGGGCCCGGCCTGTTTTGTCTCCTCCGGGGCGAGCCACGCAGCGCCCGCCCGACTCATTTTTTTTCCGCCGCCCTCCTTTCTCTCACGGGTCGACCCGGGAGGCAGGCGAGGCCGCGAGCGAGCGAGGCCGGCCGGGTGAGAGAAAAAGCGACGGTGGGGAGCGGCGAGGCCTTCTTGCCCCCCTCCCCCAGCCCGGGCCTGGCTCGGAACTGCGACCGAGGCGTCCCCGCGGCCTAGTTTCTCCTCAGAAGACGCCGCCGCTGTGGGGGTTGGAGTGAGACCAGGAGGAGGAGGAGGAGGACCCCGGCGAGGCCCGAGAGGAGGGGCGGTCGTCTGCCTGGCCTGAGGCGCCGCGCCGCCTTCCCCCTTCCCTTTGTGACTGGAGGCAGGCCCGGCCGGCCTAAAATGCCTTTTGTGTTGTAGGGCTCGGCCGAGGGGAGGCCATAGCAGCGCCGCCGGCCCCGATCCTGTGGCTGACTGGAGAGGAGAGCGCGTGGAGATCTGCAGGGCTGACCCCCGAGTAAGTGTGCGGAGCCATGCGGGTCTTTCTTCTTTTTGCTGGGGGGTGGTGGTGGTTATAGGCCATGCCAGCAGGGGCTGATGGGAGTTGTAGTCCATGAACATCAGAAGTGCCAGAGTTGGACACCTCTCTATGGGTTTAAACCCCGGGCAGGAAGCTTCCCACTGGATATTAAGGGTGGGGGGATTGCAAATAAGGGTCTTGCATCAGGGGGATCAGAGGTGGTGAGCTACCCCCCTCCCCCCTCACAGTCTTTGAACAGCGGCTGGACAAACACTTGTCTAGGCTGATCCTGCATTAAGTGGTGGGGTCAGTCTAGATGGCTTTTAGGATCCCTTCTAACTCTATGATTCTGTGATAAGACGGGGAGAGAATGGTCTAGATGGCCTTTAGGGACCCTTCTAGTACTATGATTCTGTGATAAGATGAGGAGAGTTAGACTGCATGCTCCCTCACACCCCGCATGAAGTTCTGGAGAGATGCAACTTTCCCCATCGTCTTTGCTCATTTCCGTTTTTGACCGATTTCTCTCATCTGGTTTGCCGCCCCCCCCCCCCCCCAATAAATTCCTGAGGTCAAAGCGGAGGGGGCAGGTAGAGCATCTCACTCTCCTTAATACAAATATGGGAGAGACTATAACGTACTCTCAGATACATATTTGCAGACTGTGATTCTGATTATCTTCACTGTAACAGACATGAATAATTGCGATGTTAGAAGTGTTTGTTTTGTTTTTAAAGTAGGATGGTAACATGAGTATCTTGGCCTTCCGTAGAAAAACAGAGAATGAGTAACTTGTTCCCAAGGGCCAAACCCAATTTTTTTACACCGTAAGACAATTTGGAACTCTTGGAGGAGATTTCTTGGCATTCTCCAAGTTTAGTCTGACTTAATTAGCCAATTCCAAAGTGCTGACTTTGCTTTTGTTGCCCCCCCCCCCCCCCCAAAGTCTAGGATATCCTTTCTCCATCTTGATGGATCTCTCTTGCGTTGCGCACCTTTTTCTTTCTCCACCCACTCCTTGAAATATGCCTCTGCTTGTTGGGCTCTGCCCTTTCTATACTACCACTGATTGCTACTGTTTTGAATGTACGTAATGATATGTTATTTCTTGAGCTGTGCAGGAATTAGGTAGATGAAGAGCTTTTTGACTGTCTTGTCTGTAGTAAGCTGCAGGAGGTGGTTCATGACGATGTCCAGTGTGGGACAGTGGAGGGCTGGTTTTGCAGCACAGGAATTCAGTGATTTTGAGGCTAAGCAGCCACGTGGTGGAAGGTCTATGTAAGTGAGGAAGTTCTGAATGCAGAATTCATATCCTGTTCTCCATTCAGTCTTTGCTTAGCTTCATGAGATTGCCTCTGTGTTGCTGCTCATCTAGGCTATTCACCTGCTTTGTGAAAAAAGCTGTATGCGGAAGAGGATGGTGGTATAAGGATGCTGTCGTCTCCCCAGTTGAGACATCCCCAATTTTTATTCCCTCTCTTCTCTTGGGTTTTCTAGGGACACCTCTCTTGAAAATCTAAAAAGGTATTGGGGGCTGTTTGGTATAAGTTTCAGAAAGTGCATCTGGCTGTCATGTCTAGAGCACACTGCAGGACAAGACATTTCCGATCCCTGACACCTCCCCCCCACCCCCGCTCCAAGGAATCCTGTACCCTTCTTCAAGGGATGTTTTCATCAGAATGGACTGATCCCATGCAAATTTCCAGAAGATTTAGTAGGAGATGACAATATGCACTTCCATAACTTGATATATCTCACTTTTAAAAAATACAAAGTTAGGCACAGTTTTGATTTACAATTTCCGGCTGCAGCAAAGTTTATCTTGTTCTCCAAGTAAACATTGTGTGCTTGCTTTTAAGTAAGTTGGTATGAAAACATGGGTTTTCCAGCAAGGATATATAGGACTGGAATGTTTGTTTTTGTTGTTCTGACATCAATACTGCATAGTCAGTTTGTTCACAAGTCAGATAATGGGACAGAAGTCATGAGGCAATGAACCACATGGATAAACAGGCTGTTTAGTGAAAGGACTAAATAGCTATAATACCCACAGTGTAAGTGCTCAGTAATCCTTATAGCATCCCTATGAACTAGGTCATTTATTTTCCCTGTATTACAGATGTGTGGGTGGGGGGGGGGGGGTGTAAATGGCTTTTTTGAGGCCTCCTAGTGAATGCATCCCAAAGGAGGAGATTACAGCCATGAACTTCTGGTTCACAGCTGAGTCTCTTTGTCATGGCATTATCTCGCTATCAATATAGCTCAATTTTGATCAAACAAGCAGTTTCTGAAAGTTTTATAATGTACTACATGCATTGTCTGCAGTATGAAAGAAAGTGTAGAAATGTCTGGATTCACAGAAAACAATTGATGCCAGGAGATACATTCACAGTAGCTTAAAGGTTTAGAGCAATTATGTCAGACATTCAGCTCGGGGACTGGATCTAGCCCCTTGAGAGGACTGGTGAGACCAGCTTAGGCACCCACCCCATCCTGTTTCCAATCTGACCTAGTGAGCCTGTTGTGGGCTGGCCAGTCTGGGCACCCACCCACTCCCACATCTGTCCTGATGAGCCACTACTCCCTGTGCCAGTGTGAGCTGGTGAACCTGCTGCAGGCTCTCCAGCTGAAGCAGCCCCCCCCCCCCCCCACACACACAAATATGGGCATGGCCCAACCAAGTCACATTTATGTCATATCTGGCCCTTGTATCAAATCAGTTTGACACCCCTGGTTTAAAGGACTTTTTCTCTCTTGCCATTTAGCCAGTGGGTTTACAAGAAGACTGCTTGCTCTTTTCCAGGGTGGTAATGATAATCTAGAAAGCTACAAGTTTATCATACTAGTACTAAATTGAAGGGCTAGTCCTGCAAGTCACCACATCTAAATTACAGATGTCATAACTACAGTTATTTGTGGCAATTTTAGAAAATGTGCTATAAAACATTTTAGTTGATTACAAAATACTTAGTTCAGAACTTTAGGGCAGAATTAGTTCTATTTTCTTACTCAAAATTATAGGGGAATTGAACTGTTTAGCCCACTAAATTGAGTGTTTGTACTAATCAAGACACAAAGGACCCTACTAAAAGGTAGTTGTTATAGTGCAAGCTACAGAACTCCCTTAAGCATGGTTCTTATTATAAGGCAAATTAGAGAACTCTCCTTAACAGGGGTCAATTTAACAGGCAGCTTTTTCTGAAATGAACACTTGCATTTAGTTCAAACCAGTACCTATAGAACAGCTTTATTAGGTCCATGCAGTTCAGTCTTATTCTTGTTTGTTATCCCAATTCTGTAAACGTTCAGATGCTTCAGGAAGTTTTAACTTCCTAGGGAACTGATAAACTACTCCAGTCCCTCCTTCTCCTTCCTTCTACTCAATTACTTTAAGGTTTTGGAAACACTCTGAGCATCTGATGCAATAATGTTGACGCTTTTTCCCAGCACCACTTTGTCAAAAGTTCCTGATGCTCAGCTGTGGAGCAGAAGCAGAACAAAGAATGGAGGTGAAGGCTTTGAATGGTGATGCAAATGAACAATGGATGCTTTATCCACAGGGTCTGCTGTTCCAGTAGGGAAGGAAGAGCCTATATAGCACAACTCAGGCCCTGAAGGTAGTGAGAGAAGTTGTCCTGGCATTTTGCACGTGATCTTTAAGTATTGTCGGAACAGTTTTAGCAGTCTTTTCACTTCTTAAATTGGGGCTTAGTCATGTCCAGCCTGCATTGGGTTGGAAACTGCTTTTCTCCTCACAGTGCAATCCGGGGAGGGGAAGGTTTGTGCCAGTGTCTGTGCCACCAGCATGGTGCAAATTGATACCAGCACTGAGGGGCATATCTCAGCAGCCAACCACCACAGCACCCGAACCTGGAAGCTGGGCCCTGCTGCAGTGGGCTACCACCGCAAATGCCCCCACCAGCTTGCGGGGAGTGAGTTCCTGAAAGCAGACCTGACTTTCAGGCTAGGAATGCCCCCACACAACAGCGCAGACTTATGTCACCAAAATAGGTGGTGCAAGTTATGGGCTTCCCCAAGGAAGAAAGGATTTTCTATGGGCTTCCCCAAGGAAGAAAGGATTTTCTCCCCTGGTGCCCACACTGCCAATTTCCTCTTTGACGGCAGCGCAGCGGTACTTTCCCCAGCCATCGCTCTACCCCCTCCTTTGGATTCATCTGCCTTTTTCACGCATCTTCCCTCTTTTACCACTGTTCACATCTCACATGATTTTTGTGTATGGAGGTCCCATGACACCCAACACAACCTTTTTAGTAGTGCGTGGGCGGGGATTGCTCTGCCCTTTTTGTGTCCCAGAAAGGCTGATTGTATCCAACTCATTGTTTTGTACTCAAGGTCTATAAATAAGTCTTAATAGAACTATAGAAAAAAATGAGATAGAAATACTTGCAATATACAGATTAGACTAGATGAAGAATCTAAACTGTTGTCCAAAGTTAGTTGTAACAGTGATAATATAAAAAGTACTATGACAGTGGTGGCGAACCTATGGCACTCCAGATGTTCAAGGACTACAATTCCCATCAGCCCCTGCCAGCATGGCCAATTGGCCATGCTGGCAGGGGCTGATGGGAGTTGTAATCCTTGAACATCTGGAGTGCCATAGGTTTGCCACCACTGTTCTATGGGAATAAGATTTGATGGACTGTGAAACTGACATCATTGCCCAGACGTACCTTTCTGCCTGGATTTTTGTTACATCTCAGAAGCTGTTTGACAAACAGGAAGGTTTCTGTTTTTGTGGGCTTAACCGACAGAAAGATAACTTTTGACGGTCAAGTTGTAAGCCTAATTTGAGGTGTTTGTTGAAATATCTCTTTGCATTGGGGATCCTAAATAGGAGATCTCTGCATCATTATGTGCCACTATTGGTTCGGTGCTGGTTGAATATGCATAGAACATGGCAGCGGGATCCAAGGAACTACGTAATTCGGCATCTTTTAGGCCCTCTTTCCACTTTTGAATAGGTTACTTCCCCATGCTGCATTACAGCTTTGTTTGAAATGTCACTCAATTAAAAACAGATAAGTGGTGCCATAGGGTGCTAGGGGCTGTTCAAGTCTGAAACCCTTTTGGACAAACAGGACAATCTGAATAACTCTTGGACACCTGACCATAATTTTTAGGGTGACAGCATCATGTACTACATTTTAATAGAATGAATGGAATGTTCATATGTGTAGCCTGTTGTTCAATTGCCGATAAACCAAAGAGGTCTTATTTCAGTGTTAACGCTTGCCTTTTTGAAGATTTTGATTTGTACAAGTCCCTGTTGAAAAAGCCTCTAATTCATTTGGACCGACTTGCTTTGATTACTTGGTTGGCAGATGGTTACATTTGATAATGGCCACTAATGCAAGCCTGTATATTTGCTGCCTTTTGATGGGCTTTAGTTTGTATGTTCTCCTTATGAGACTTCTGCTTGTGAAAAGCAAGGCTTCTCTGATAATCTAAATGGATGCAATCAATGTAACTATGCTAGGTGGCTGATGAGGGCCATGGCAGATAGGACTGAAACACAATGGGTTAGAGCCTGTCAGAAAGATCTGTGGGAATGGCTTTTTGCCACCACTCCAGTGGCAACCCTCCAACTACCCTCTCATGTTGTTTCTGGAGGTTTCTCTCCCAGAAGAGCAATTTTTTAGAGGGCATTTCAGGCTTCAGGGCAAGGCAGGGAAGTTGCACGGTAGACAAGCTCTAACTAACCCAATATTCCACCACCCCTGGCCAGTGCTAGAGTTCAGAATAACAGCTCTGGATTCTTAGGTGCCTGTATCAGTTTTTTAAGCTGCTAGGAATCTAAATGTTTACAGTTCAGGAACTTCAGTCCTGGCTTAAGTTCATGGATAAGGACAGATAGTTTCACTAATAGACATAGACAATAAAATATGACTGCAATGCCTTCTCCCCTTAGAGAAATTTACATGGTATACTTCAGATATATGAACCAGATTGGAAGTGTTGTATATCATGTTGGATTTCCACCATGTGTTTATTTGTTCAACATTGAATACCATATTAAAAGCATCTGTTTCACAAATTGAAAAGTATCTACAGCTATGAAGCTAAAAATAATTTAAAGAAAAGAAAGCTTTAACTCTTGAGCTCAAATGTGATTTACAGTTCTTAACTTTATTGGAAGACAATCACATTTATCTCAGTGGAACTTGCTTTGAAGATAGTGTAGTTAGGATCATGTGTTTAATTGGAAGTGAACGTATATAAAGTTGCCACGTAATTTTCAGGACTTGGGAAACTGTAGTTTGTGAAAAGGTCACTAAAAGGTAATTTTCAAACCGTCACAAAACTCCAGTTTTCATATTTTGGGAGGAGAAGTTGTGATAGAAGCTAATTGACACTTGTAGTATACTTGAGCCTTATTTATGTAGCTGGACTTGTGTGAAGGCAGCAAACATATTAACATGAGATAGTGCCATTCTTAAAGGATGTATAGGTGAAGAGTTTGAGGAACCTGGAAAGGGGAAAGAGAATTCCAAAACTGAGAAGCATCACTGACAACATCAGCTAGGTATTTATGGTTCTGCCTAGGTGTGTGGATTGTATACTTAACCTTTAAAAGTGGCTGAGAATGCTTACGACACAGAATTAGATTAGAGATTCCTTCAGCAGTCTTTCTCTCCTTTTCTTATATTTTCCCTTTTTAATAATTTTTTGTTTTTTAATAAGAATAAACTGCCATAGGCTATTCTGGTCAGATTTATTCACATGAAAACATGCAATGCTGTATTAAACAGATTTCTTACGACAAATTTTCAAAAGGACAGAAAAAAGGTATCGCTAGAGATTTCCATTCAGTTTAGATGTTGCTCTGCCTATGGATAAAAGAATAATTACTGCGGTAGAGCATGTGAAACAAGTTGCAGAACAGTTAGCTGAGAACAAACTCAAAGAATGTGAGAGACAACTTGATATTCACCCATCTCAAAAGAGAACTCACCGAATTAAAAAAAAAGAGGAAAGAAAAACAAATAATCTGATAAAGAAGATGTTAAACCAAGCTGCAGTACTTGAGTAAAATGGACAAAATGAAAATTGTTATTGATCAGCATTAATAGCCTGAATTTCTCCTCCAAGCAAGCAAAAATGTTTAACTAAAAAAGCAAAATTCAGATATACTATGTATCCAAGAAATGTATATAAAGAAAAAACATGAACCGTCCAGTGTCGGCTTCCCTCACCGCCTCAGTTTCCCCACACTCACTGCCAACCTGCTAATCAGCAGAAGTGCCCAGCTGCACCGCCAGGACTGCCCAGTCAGGGAGCTGCCTGCAGCTGCCTGGTTATCACAACAGGAACCAGTGGCAAAGGATGACATGGAGAGGCTGCAGGGGGGCAGGAAGAGTTGCTCACCCAGAGAAGGATGCTCCAGCAGCAACCTGCAAAGCAGTGAGAAGGGACTGGCTGGTAGGCAGATGGGAGAGAGGGAGCAACCAGCTGAGCCTACATCAAAGCCACCCTGTGCTGGGGAATATCCCAATTGCCAGTCCTTTAAGGGGCTTCCTGGCCAGGCGGTCAATCCACAGGTCAGCAGGGCCTGATGGGCAGCCTAGGAGCCAATGGGACCTGGCAACAAGCTCTGGCCAGGTGAAGGAAGGCAAACGGGGGGAGAGAAAAGAGATCTGGGGAGAGTAGAGGAGGAAATAGGAGAGAGCAGGAGAAAGACAGAGAGACTACGGAGGAATATAGGCAGAACAGAGAGGGGAAGAGAAGACTAGGGCAGTAGGAGCCTGGTCTAGCCCCACCTCAACACCAGCCCGCAGTAGGAAGACTTCCGCCCTTTGTGTAGCCAATGACAAACTGGCCCAAAAGTATGGGCCAACAACTGCCTGTGAAGGGAACGAGGGATGGCTGAGGGTCCTGACCCGGGTTTGGTGCACAGGGCGCCTCACGTGAACATATTTTAAATAGTAATATGTGGCACTGGCAAATAAAAAGTAGTTGTGGTTTATGTAAATAAATATTATGTAAATAAAAATTCAAAAAAAAATTCAAAGACATATGATTTTGAAGAGTAGGTTTCTAGAAAACAATATTTACGTATTAAAGGTAAAGTTTCCCCTTCAGTCGTGTCCGACCCTGGGGTACCACTGCAAGCAGTGATTTCATAGGCAAGCCGTTTTTGTGGGGTAGTTTGCCATTGCTTTCCCCAGCTATTCTTTACCCCCTAGCTACGTGCTAGGTCCGTGGTGGCAAACCTTTGGCACTCCAGATGTTATGGACTACAACTCCCATCAGCCCCTGCCAGCATGGGCAATTGAACATGCTGGCAGGGGCTGATGGGAATTGTAGTCCATAACATCTGGAGTTCCAAAGGTTTGCCACCACTGTGCTAGGTACTCATTTACCGACCAAGGAATGGATGGATGACTGAGTTGACCATGAGCCAGCTGCCAGGATATCTGACCCACAGAGGGCTCGAACTCCTGACCGTGTGAGTGGCAGTGCAAGCACTTAACCACTACGCCACGATAATTTATTCCGCAAACAATGCAAGAGAATAATTTTTATTTTAAAAAATTCCAATCCATATTAGACTTTCAGGAAGGAAAGATCATGATCTTTGGTGACATGAAAGTGGCAGCAGATCCCCCAAAAAGGCATCATTAAAAAATTAAGGAGGTAGATTTTCTAAAAATGTGCTTACTAAGTAGAAACACCACAGTTAGATGATGCATGGTGGATTAACAATCCGAATGCAATTAAATTTGCTGTTGATTAGCAGCGAAGAGATACTAGACTTTATCCCAAGAAATATCTTGCACGTGATGTGAGCATAATGACTTGGTGAACTTGTTGGATCTTGTCTGGGCAGTGATATTAAAAGCAGGTACTATGCATATTTGTAGGCTTGGGTCACTGTTGATATTTGTAGAAAAAATGGTTGGGTCTAAACTTCCTTTGCAGTCTGCAGAAGGGTTCAGGTTCCACCTGAATGATGCCTAGAGTTTTGATTTGTCCAGTCTCATAGCGTGGCATTGCCTTAAAAGGGATGTGCCGCATCCTGTCCATTATCTGGTTCTTGGGACCAGCAGCCTTTTTTTGTGAATTACCTAGACCTTTCACTGTGGAAATAGTAACAGGTCAGCAGTAGTCTCTTCCCCCCCCTTTTCCCTGATCCTGCCCCCTTTTTAAAAAAAAAACCCGTTTGCTTGCAGGATAACAAACATGCTTGGTAGCTGTCTATAATATCACAAATTAGTTAATTATCTGTATTGCATTCCTTAAACATTTTAACAGTTAGGAAAATAGCTCTCGGATACTTCAGGGTCTGCAGTTGTTTCCTCCATATGTCATCGCTGTGTAGCGTGTTGCAGACAGGGCTATGCCTGGCATTTTGTATATGGTAACTGCCTGGTTTTGTTTACTGCGGAGCATGCAACCTATGGCCCCAGGCTGTATGCATCCTCTCACTTTCCTTGGTCCAGAGTGTGTGGGTTAAGTGCAAGTTCTGGAATCTTTTTACACAGTAAACTGTGGGTATTGTAGAAGGCTTTCAGGGCCAGAATCACTAGGGGTGTTGTGGTTTTTCCGGGTTGTATGGCCGTGTTCCATTAGCATTTTCTCCTGACATTTCGCCTATGCAGTCAAGAGTTTCCCGCACATCTCCCGAGTTATTTAATGTGTGTAAAGCACCGTTCTTCTCAGTGTGTGACTTTCATAGGTTTCAGGGCTGCCTCTATACTCTTAATTCAGTGAATGCTTATAGTAAATGGGTGGGGGGAGGCACCTATTGTATTGCAAAGAGCCGTCCCTTAACGCTGACTTGGGCTAACCAGGAGCAAAACGGAGTGAGATCGGCGGCCTTGTTGGTGGCGACTTCTTGAATCGTTTCCCAGCGGAGGGGCCGTTAGCGAAGCGGGCTCTGCACGGCCGCCTTGGCCGCGGGTGGGGGGGGGGGGGGGCTGCAGGAGAGCGCCCCTCCTCTTCCCGGCGCTCCTTCGCCGCGATTGCAGCAGGGGACTCGAGCTGCTGGCTGCCCGCGGAGGGAGGCCGGCTGGTCATGTGAGGCTGCGAGGCCAGCCAGCCTCTTTCCCCGGCCGGGCCGAGGCGGGACGCCGCCCTCTCCTTCCTTCCCCTCCCACGCCGGGGCTGGGAGCAGCCGAGCGAGCGCCAGCTCCCCGGGGCAGCCAATGGGTTGGCCACACGAGGCTCCGGACTGAAGCTTGGAATCCCCTCGCCTGCCCGCCGGGTCGACCTGCGCTTGTCTCCTCCCGTCCCCTCCCTTCTCCGCCGTCGGATTTGCTGCGACGTCGCATCCCACGTTGCTCCGAGTCCGAGGGCTCCTTAGATCGACAGCCGGAGGAGCAAAGGGCGGGGCGGGGGGCCGGCATCCTGAGATCCATTTTAGGGAAACTTGCTGAGCGAAGCGCCTAACGCTGCAGACTGACCTCGCACCCGCGGCTTCGTGGTGCTTTCCCTCTCTTCTCTCTGTCGGTGGTCGCTTTGGGTCGCATTTGGAAACTCCGCTTCGAGTGGGGAAGTTTTAATCGCACCGCCTCACTTTTTCCTGCGGGCGCCCTTTTCGCATGGATTTTTGCTTCCTTCTGGGTATTGTGTCAGCGCCGGCTGCCTCCAAGCCTGGAGTTCCCAGGAGGGGCCTCTGTTGTGGAGTGTTTTTGTTTCTATGGAGAAGCGCCATGAGCTGTTCTGCTCCTCATGACGGGGAAATCCGCCTTCAGTTTCTTACATGCGTGGAAGGGAGTTCTTGATGCCTGCCTGCCCGGGAACAAAACCAACAAAAGAAAAGGTAACAGTTCTTAAACTGTCCCTGTGAATGCTCTGCATTTCAGTGACTGAGATCCGGGACAGCTGCAGGCTTTCACAAGAATTCGAGAGTTTTGTGTTTGTGTTGAAAACACTTTTAAGTAGAGGCATAGGGTGGCAGTTTCTGGGTCAAATGGCAGTGCATCTTTCCCACTCCACCCAAGAAGCCATGCCAAGTACTCATCCTCCTAGTAAAGTTGAAAAGTAGAGAAAACCATGCATGAAAGTAAAATTTTTACAGGAAGCAGTGTAGAGCAGTGTAGTTTCTTTCCCTGTATCAGTGAAAAGAGGATAGGAAGTTTGAATGCAATCTGATAATAGATGCTGTTATTGTTAAGTTGAACTTTGGAGATTTGTATTGTAAGTGGGCAAGATTTGACACTTATTCACACCTTGTAGGTTACAGTGTAGAAAAAATGCAAAGTATTTTCTAAAGTGTTAACTTCCTGACTATACTGGCGCTTCCTTCTTTAGACTTCAGTGCTGCCTCGCCCAAAATAGCAGGTTGCTGCATATTCATATATACAGATCTGTCTTGCTCCTCCTGGCGTATAAGAGTTTTGATTGGTGAAAATGGCTACGGTTGCAACTCACAACTGTTTGCTTATGTTTTGAAGTTGCTGTAGTAAGTAGTAGGTATTGATAGGAGCCTTAGTCAGGTTTTGTTCTAATTTGAAATGGTAAGATAATGTCTAAACCAATTTAGAATTTTTACTGGGGCTCATGCTTGTTTTGTCTGGAGTCATAAGTGTCAATAATTGTTACTTACCAAAAACAAGCAAATAAAAAATCCTAGTGCATTGTGATAAAAGTCAATGGCTACCCAAAAAAGTACAATTTTCTCATTCTGTGCTTGACTGTACCTTTACAATGACTTAAGTATTAACAGTTTCTCTTCTGGGTTACCAGTGGAGGCAGTTCTGTTTAGGTCAAATTGTTTTGGTTATAGCCTGTCTGTCTGTCATCTCAGCATTTTAGAAAGAAACTGTTGTCTGTTCCCTTTGTAAGGAAGCACAGAAATGTTTGTTTATGAAAAAGCCATTATTCATTATCAGTGGATGGTTCTGGAGCTTCACTGTATCTTTTATTCTACTCTATCAGGATGCTTAAATCTGATTTTGTAATAACTCTATAAATTATGAACCTCAAAGTGTGAGTACTAGTTAGCTGTTGATCAGTGATAAAGGGTTAATCTGGTCATAGCCATAGCAGTTAATGATTTTTCAGCCAAGGTTTCTTTTCTGTTCTTTTACAATCAAGATTTCAGATGTTAACAGTCAAGTATAGGTAAATGCAAAACAAAAAAAGTAGATGATATTCTTACACATTAGAAACTGATTGCTAGCTTTGTGTTATTTAGAAAATATGCTTGCAAAGCACACTTGGTCAAATGAGTTTCAATTAGATCTTGATGATCACGGTTGCTGTTCCCAAGGGCCTGTCTGACCCTTCATGTCTCCGAAGGATTCTGCTAAAATTGAGGAGGAATGTTAATCTTGAGTGAGCTCAGCTCAAAAGCATGTAAAGTAAATAAGTGTAAATTACATAAAAAGTTATCGGACTTTATATCTGTTCTAAGGAACAAACTAGATACAAGAATTCTGAGGGATCCTTTGGCATTCCTAATTAGTTCTTGGGTGCTCTTGTAGACATAGACATCAAAAATGTACATAGGAATGCTTGCCCACATAACTTTCCTGGGATCAGATTAATTAGCAGGGTACTGAACTCTTGCTGGGTTTGTGGTCGCATCCTTGTTGGAACTGTTGTTCAAGTAACCTCTAATAGTAAAATTAGCTGGTTTCTAGTAACTTGCCAAAATACATACTTCCCTAGTTTCAGGAGTATTATCAAAACCAGATTTTGATAGAATTACTAAGCTAGTTTGAGCACTCAACTGTTAGTGGGTGGATGTATTGTGCCGATTGACAGGCTGTCTGCTGTGCATGTGATTTGCAGAGTGTGAGGTCGAGCTAGCCCATGTGGGTGTGGTGTCTAGTGCTCTTGCTTACGTGTAAAGGGTGGGAGCTTACAAGGTACAGACATCAAAGTAAATACCTCTTATAATTTGGTGCCTGTAAACCATGCAAGGAATGTCAATACCCTCCCCCTAATTTCAGAACTTCTATTCTGATAAATGAGAGTTACCTTTTAAATTAAAATATTTTAATTAATCCAGCTAATTAATTGATTAAACTTTGCAAGTCATCTTTTCCTGTGTGCTTTGTAATCTTTGGAACATGAACTGGGATATTTTATTTTTAAGCAGGCTGTTGAGGTTAACTTCGTTCTCTTAGGTATCTAATAGCAGCCCAGCCAATAAAAGTGAAGCCAGATGGCTGAGATACATTGCTAAAATATTTTGACTTAACATGAAAAACGATGTGTAAGACATTATCATTGTTTGTAGCACGAAAAATGCAAAATATTGAGACTTTGCCATGTTTAAAAATGTTGCCTTCCTGCCTGGGTTGGGGAAAAACCCCAAGTTAATAAGCTTAGTGCATGTTGTCACATCTCCTGAGGGTGCCCTACTGACTTGCTCACTTGCTTTACTAAGTGATCATCACCAAGGCGACTCTGAGCTCTGCACTGAACGTGGCTTGGCAAAATGGCTAATTATCTCGGGGAGGTGGGTGGAGTAAATGCTCTGAATGTACTAGAGTAGAAGCCCATAGAGCGGTGCTCAACAAGTTGCCAATTGGACTGATTTTATTACAGTGGCAAGCAAAACTTCATCTCTGCGTCTGCAGGATTGCTAGCAGTAGTCCGCTGCAGCTTGCCTAAAGTTTTCCTCTACATGTAGTAAACAGAGTGCAGTGAAGCGAACCAACTTTGGTCAGGTCTTTAGTGTTGCTTATGGACAGGTTTTGCTTACAGCTCTTGTGACTGCAGGCCTGCATTGTCCTGTGGTGTTCAAGGTGCAGCGACAAATCACATGTTTTATGGAAGTAGTATGCATAAAAGCTCTTTGGTGTTCTGAATTCCATGAGTATCTTCCCTTCTTCCATTGCTTTTTTAGTTCAGGAGCTCGGTAGCCAGTAAGCCTCCTTATGGGAATTACATCTGAATTTCTGTTTCCTTCTGTGCCGTGGCTGTCCTGTACCACCCTTACTGGTGCTACACTTCATAGATGTTTTGGCTGTAATATAGACATACTTTAATGTACTGAAATCCTGCGGCATCCACAATAAACGCACAACAGTGGCCATTACGTTTAACATCGATTCCACGTTTCCAGTGATCAGCACTGTTAAATATGTCAGTATTGTGTATTATCATTCATATGATATATATTCTGACTTTTCCCCCCTTGAGTGGTAGCACTCACTGATAAACATTATTTATTTATTTGTCACATTTTTATCCCGCCCAATTCCCTACAGGGTTCAGGGTGGCGTACAACCATTTAAAACAGAATACATTTAAAACGGACTAAAAAAGTTAATCCAAAAATACAATATAATAACAACAGACTAATCAGGATGGCGCCAAAAAACTCTTACCCATGGGAGGCCAACTACGATGAAATCTAGCCTGGCTGGCTTGATGGAAATGCCTAGCAGAATAGCTCCGTCATGCAGGCCCTGCAGAATTGATTTAAATCCCACAGGGCCCTGATCTCTTTGAGGAGCCTATTCCACCAGGTTGGAGCCATTGTTCCATTGTTTAAAGACTTTTTCTCCATTGTGCTCATTTTGTTTTTGTTTGTTTATTTATAGAAATGAGTCGTCAGACTGCTACAGCACTTCCTACGGGTACCTCCAAGTGTACGCCATCTCAGAGGGTCCCTGCGTTGACTGGCACCACCGCATCCAACAATGATTTGGCTAGCCTCTTTGAGTGTCCTGTGTGCTTTGACTATGTCCTGCCACCTATCCTGCAGTGCCAAAGTGGCCACCTTGTTTGTAGCAACTGTCGTCCCAAGCTCACCTGCTGCCCGACTTGCCGAGGCCCGTTGGGCTCTATTCGTAACTTGGCTATGGAGAAAGTTGCCAACTCTGTACTGTTTCCTTGTAAATACGCCTCCTCCGGCTGTGAGATAACTTTGCCCCACACCGAGAAAGCAGACCACGAAGAGCTTTGTGAATTTAGGCCTTATTCATGTCCGTGCCCTGGTGCTTCTTGTAAGTGGCAAGGATCCCTGGATGCTGTCATGCCCCATCTCATGCACCAGCACAAGTCAATCACAACGCTACAGGGAGAAGATATTGTTTTCCTCGCTACAGACATTAACCTTCCTGGTGCTGTTGACTGGGTTATGATGCAGTCTTGTTTTGGCTTTCATTTCATGCTGGTGTTGGAGAAACAGGAGAAGTACGACGGTCACCAGCAGTTCTTTGCAATTGTACAGCTGATAGGAACGCGGAAGCAAGCCGAAAATTTTGCTTACCGGCTAGAGCTGAACGGTCATAGGCGGCGGTTGACTTGGGAAGCCACACCTCGGTCGATTCACGAAGGGATTGCGACGGCCATCATGAATAGTGACTGTCTAGTCTTTGACACCAGCATCGCACAGCTTTTTGCGGAAAACGGCAATTTAGGCATCAATGTGACGATTTCCATGTGTTGAGACGCCATCCAGCATTTTGAGGCCAGTGTCTGGGGGAGGGGGGCAGAACCCCCTGCCACCGTTGCATTCAGTTTCATAGAACTCAAGGTAAACATCTTCGGCTACCAGAACAGTTGAGTATGGAGAGGTTGGCACATATGAAAGTAAATTAATGGAAAGGCTGTGGAAAATACAGGAAGAAGTTGCATGTAATAACACTAATATATTTAAAAGTAAGTCAGCAGTAAACCACTGAAATATATATATGCGTGTATATATATAAATATATATATATTATACCCAAAATGGGAATCTTTTTGTATTAAGAATTGATTCTACAGAAAAGTGTTGTAAAATAATTCTAAAACTTGTTTGTAGATTGATTGTACGTTTTGAAAAGGAAAACTGTTTTGTGTTTCATTTGTGTTCTTTTTTTCCTTTGACTGACAAGCCATGCAGGGCGGTCTGGTATCTGGCCGTTACTTCTCCCTCCTTTGCCCCCCCAGCCGACTCCCCTCCCAAGTCACTACATAGTATTGCTGCTGTTCTTGTGTACATTTTTTTTTGTGTATTTTTTTATTAACTTCTAGTTTTTCATTAAATAAATGACTTTCTTTTCTGTAGTTCAGGTTTCCCCTCCTTTTTTTTTTACCTCTTGAAATTAATTGCAGGTGTCATCTTCTGCTACGCATAATTGATTATGGTCAAGTGTATACTTCTGTATATTTTGGTAACCCCTTTTTTTTGTGCAATACTGCCATTGGTTATAGTACAGATTAGTCCTATGGACCTATTTGGAACATCCACCTGAATAACTGCAGAATTGCAGCCCTTCCCAGTTAGTCAATTCGATGATATTGTCATTCATTTGACTATTTTGTGAGCATCACAATCTCTGAAGGGGATACCATTGGACAAATTCTAGAAACCTCATACACACTGAACGGAACCTTTTAAATTGTAGAAGCCATTGTATTTCAGTTCAAACATAACTGCTGATCTTATTTTGTTTTGGGAACATTCTAATTTCAAGGAAGTGGAAGTTCAGGCACATTTTCACAGAAAATTTAAAGACTCTTAGACATTTAAAGTCATTCTTGTATTTATTGGTTGTGCAGTACAAGAAGGCGTTGTCTAAACAGTATTTGTAAACCCTGAGGACAGACCAGTTGTTTAAAAGAAGCAGTTGAAATAAGCTGTGTTTGGTCTTTTTAAAAATTCTGTCATTAAAAGAATTCCTGGCAAACTGAACACTTTGTGGGTTTTTTTTTTTCATTTTGTTTTTGGCCTGAATGCATATCCAAATGAGCACTGCTTAGAATTTTTTTTAATCCCTCTGCCTGTTGGATAGTGCCTGTTCTTGCACATGTGGATTTATGTCAGAGCCTGGACAAACTGCCATGGGCAGGAAACCACTACCTTTTGAGTCATTACTGAATGAGATTTTTGGGAATCAACATACTGGGTTTTCTAGACTTTAGAGATGTATATTTACCAGTGATGTATTTTAGTATTAAAAATCATCCTTGTGTAGTGGCTAATAGCGGTGGGGGTAGTGGTTAAGAGCAGTGGACTCTAATCTAGATAACTGGGTTTGATTCCCCGCTTCTCTACATGAAACTTGCTGGGTGAACTTGGGCTAGTCACAGTTCTCTCAGAACTCTCTCAGCCCCACACACCTCACAAGGTGTCCGCTGTGGGGAGAGGAAGGGAAAATGATTTGTACGCTGCTTTGAGACGCATTTGAGTAGAGAAAAACCAGGCCTAAATCCAGCCACTTTCTCTTGATTTTCTACGCTCATGCGTTTCAAAAAGTTGTATGAAGTGGGATGGACTGTGGCTCGATAGGAGCACCTGCATTGCATGAAGACAGTCCCAGGCTCAGTCGCCAACATCTCCAGCGAAACGGCCACGCAGTGGAAGAATTTGAATGATCCCTGGTTTAGATCCCAGAGAGCAGCTGCTAGTAGTCAGAGTGGGCAATGCTGACCTTGATAGAGTGAAAGTCTGGCTTTGTGTTAGGCAGCTTCCGGTGATCTTCTGCAAGCTGCTGCAGGCAAGTGAGTGAGGCCTGGGAGGGATTCAGTTTACTGGCATGACCAGGCACTGCAGCACACCTGGCTTGATGCCAAGGTGGGATGAGGAAAAGGTTACTCTACATTCTCTGTGGAGCCCGTCTCTATGTCTTTGCCCGCAGGCTGGATCGCGCCTTTATTTATTATTAATATGCTGTTAAATTGCACTTTGCTACATATAAATAGCTTGCCTACTGAATTCAGTCGATCAGAGTTGTTGTCCTGGAAAGTCTGTGCTGCTAATTTCTTTCCTACTGAACAGGCAAAGCTTTGCCAGCAGTGTTTATGTGAGTAAGTTTGGAATAGTCGTCTTGTTTTTCATAAGGCAGCAATATCCGTTCAGTGCTAAATATACGTGTTTACATTCTCTCGAAGTGGCTTGATACATCCCTTGTTGCTTAATTTGATTCCAGAACTTAGTCTAAAGATTTCACATCCTTCCCTCGACCACTTTTCCTAAAGAAAGGGTACAAAATAGAGCAAGAGCGTATATTTTTAGATGCTCCTTGGCTGCATGCAGTTGCAGGGCGCATGCCTGGAGAAGCCGAGACAGCATGGCGATTCAGTAACTTGACTTCACAGCCATGTCAGGTTCTGGATTTGATGGCAGCAGTATGTTTAACAGCCACAGGGAATCACACTAACTTGTAAAATGGGCAATCTTATCACCTAACAATGGGCGCATGCCTGCACCTTTAGTCTGGATTTCATTTGATGCGAAGCTGCCGTAGCCATGTCTAGCAAGTGCCTACTTTTGCAAGCGTCACCTCTCTAGTGTTGCGAAGATTGTTCCTAACTTTGCTACCCAAGATCTTTAAATATTATCCAAACAGGGAAGGACTGGATTGAATCGGGGGCATTTTTGAGTTGGGCGGGGGGGGGGGGGGCAGCAGAGACCAGTTTAACAACTGTTAGTAAAAGCCAGTGCTACAACCCAGTGGTACATTTGTAGAAACAATGTGGTTTTAATAACTCCTACGCAAAAGGTGCAGATTAGCACAATGCCACATTGCCTGTTTAGCCACTAATTTTCTGCAGCACGTTCTCTTCTCCCATTTCAACTTGGGAGTATTCAGAAGTCCTACCTGCCTGGTTTTAAACGAAGCCTGCTAAAAGAACGAAGCGGTGTTGCATTGAAAAGGTGCAGCACATTGCTGTTGGATCTAGGGTTTTCCCCGTTGCGTAGGTTTCATTAAACAGACTGCCTAATTGAACTGAATTTTCAAAACGCACACAGCCAGTTTTTGAATGTTTACCCAGAAGCCCTGCTGGGTTGAGTGGAGTTTATACTCAAGTTTTTTTATGCTCAGAAAAAGGCAAGAGGGGGGAAATAGAGAGCAGTAACTCGGAATTGGATCCCGTGTGTGGTTGTTTTCATATTAAAAATGGAGAGCGGGCTAATGTTTCATAGCCCCGCCTCGGTTTCTGGCTTTTGATGCGCAGGTTATACCAGTTTGGATTGTTTTGTATGGCATATACTTGTTGGGCTGACCTTGGAAATGTTGTGTGGAAATAAAACAGCATATGGGCGTGAGGCTTAGAGGCTGCTCGTTTGGTATGTATGATGTGTAATCAGAGGGATTGAACTAGGTTAGTCCAAAGCATCAATGCTTTACGGAAACGGCCAAGCAATTCATCTGTCTGCAGTGCTGAGTGTCTTGGGTGCTCTGTCTTTGGCTATCCCCAGTTCATGTGTAAGGGCTGTATTCTTCCACCAGCCTCCTTTGAAGGAAGTGGCTACTTACTTACTGTGCTCAAGTCTCCTGAATTTTGTTTCTGCAAAGAATGGCGAACACAAAGCCTGCCACTTTTGTGAACCCTTGAAGGAGACGCGTGCACACACGCGTGTGTGTAGGTAGGCTTCTGTTTGGAGAGTGTTTGGTGTTAATTTCTGCAGCAGAGTGTTAGGGCACGTTTTACGTTCGTCGACTTCCTTGTCTCAAACCTATTCTGTTGCTTTTCTTGATGTGATCAGACGATTTCTGGCCCCGCAACAATTAGATGCCCAGATAAGAAAAGGGGGGTGTAAATTGCTACTGAGCAAGACAGATAAGGGAAGGCCACATGGTCTTGCCTGCAACTTACAAAATATTTGAGTCTTACTAGCATCTTGCTACTCAGATTTACAAAGTGTCCATTTGAAAAGGAAAATTTCTGAGGAGGGGGCTACTACTATATTCAGCTGGTTTCGACATCATTGTGAATCTTAACCTACTGAGTTTCAAAGAAAGCAAACAGTGCTGTTTGAAGGTTATAGTAACCCCTCCCCCTTTCCTGTTCCTCCCAGTGATATCTGTTTTAATCTGTGCGTAACTAACATTTCATTGCTCAGTACTTGTATTACAGAGTTCATAAACTTTTTGATTCCTCCAAGCGTTCTACTGCAAAGCTTCAGGCAATGTATCTTCGGGCAGCGTGCCTCCATCCTGGCTAGCAGGAAGACAAAAGGTTGCATTCCTTGGCAGAGGAGGTGGAAGTTCATCTATTTCCACCAGTTTGGAGTGCGGAAGTGGGGGAAGGGAAGAGTCCATCTGGTGAATTAGTCTCCTGGAAGGAATCAAGTGCCATAGACCAACATAAATCTGAGTTGAAGAAGGAACAAACTGAGAAAAGGGAAGAGGGAAATGCCTGGGAAAAAGGACTGAAGTTCTTAGGAAATGTGCTCATCCTGGCTTGTGGAAAAGTAGAGTTTGCAACCTGCTGTACATCTTGCAACAAAGCATTTGTCATGGCAGCGTTGGAGTTGAACCGGACTGGGTTTAGGCATCTTCCTGACAACTGTAGATTCCAATTTTGAGGGATTCTTCAAATTGGGTTTGAAAACTCGCTATAAAAAGGTGCGAGAAAACAACATATACGTCCCAAAGTTTATTTTGGGAGCGACGGAAAAGGAAGTGCAGCTGGCATGCTTAAATGGGCCCTGTTTTGCAAACGGGAGCATTTTTCCACCCAGCCACACTAGTGGCCTTGTCAAAAACTGGCCTGGCAAACTGCCCCCCCCCCCCCCCCGGCGCCCGCCAGTATCAGTTGCGATCTTGGATTGATCAAATTCTTCCTGGTGTGATGAGGCTATGACTTTGGAAGCTCTTTGCTATGCATGACCAGAATAGACTTGCATGATTAGAGAGAGAGAGAGTGTGTGTGCAGGGAACAGGAACAGCTGAAAGCAATAAATAAAATACAGTGAAAAATAATCCAACATAGTACATAGTCCAGAAATGGCTGCAATGCATGCCTGTAATCTGCATGTTTGTGTTTTAAAAATCAAAATACCACTAATTAAAAACTTATGGCACTTAATTACAATGTTCAGTGGTGCTGTCTGCATGTGCAGTTACATCAGTCAAGGAAAGTTGAAGTAATTGTTGCTTTGGGGAATACTGCAGAGCCTTAAAATAAAAAACAGCTTGGCACTTCAATGCATGTGGTAACCGAAAGGTTGCGAAAAACCAACCCAAATGAACCCAATGCTAAAAATAACGCAGAAAGCAAAAAACAAAAAAACCTCACATTTTAATTGAATGTGGAACAATAAAATCAGAGGATTCGAATGTGTGTACATGTTTGTGTGTGTATATGCACACACACCTGGATATAGCCCTTATTTTTATTATTCCGCATTACAATAAAGTTTATGTATTACGTTTTTTAAAAAAACATTATTTTTATTTTTAGCATGGGGTTCACTTTGGTTTTTCTCAGTCTTTTGGTTACCGAATTATTTAAGTTGAGAGGGGTTACCGAATTCTTACTTAAATCGGGTGGTTTTTTGGAAATACATCTTGAAATATCTACAAAGTTGCATATTTTAAGTTCTTAGTCATATCTTGTGGGCTCTTAAGTAGTGGTACTTTAACTCTGAATGATAAGAATGCAACAGCCTGGCTACATCAGACCGATGGTCCACCTAGTCCAGGATCCTATTTCATTCACACTGTGGGCAATCCATTTCTCCTGGAGGACCAACAAAGTGTTTCTTGCCCTGACTCACCCCCACCCCCACCCCGTTCCAGCTTTAGGAAGTTGGACACTCAGTAGCTGACACGGATCACTTAGAATACCCTTTGCAGAGGAATACAATCTCACATAGAAATGTTTACGTATCTTCCATTAAGATAGGGCACGGAACTGTTCTAAGAATACCCCAGGGCCAAACTTGCTCCTGCATGCCATCGGAAGCTCCGCTCTTTTCTATATGTGTCCAATCTCCCATTCAGACACAACAGCTGTTACTTCACAAACAAGCCTGTATCTGTATATTGGAACATCTGCTGGAAATCACAGCGACTTGGTATCTTCAAGGTTGCCAACTCTGCGACTGCTACCATCACTTGGAGAATGTTTCCACCCATAAAGAATACTGACTGCTCCTTGTACCGCCCGTTTTCTGTGTCTGCTCTCCAAAGTTTAATGCAGCTCCTCAGAAAAATTAAGTTATCAAATTAAAAAACAAACCCGTACAATTACAACTGAGGCGGCCTAATGTTGTATAATCTGAAACAACTGAAGGAGGACTAACAGTAGGGGGTGCCAAACAATTTATGCAGTCACTATCATCAGGAAGTGTTCTGTTTCCAGTTTACATACAGCAGTATTCAAATCCTGGTACTTTCCCTCCCAGATCCTACAGGTTGTGGGTGTTGAAAGTAGCCGCCCTACAAACCCCTTTTTTTTGTAAATCATGTCATCTGGCAGGGGATTCAAATATGTGGCCCAGGGGCCAGATCTAGCCCCTGGAGGTGGCCTACTAGACCCACAAGCCAGCTGAGGCAACATCGTGGCCTTGCCAGGCCAGATCAGCAGCAGGGGGTGGGAGGGTTGTCTCAGCTAGTTTGCAGGCAGTCACCCCAATCCCCTCTGGGCTTGCCAGTCCAGGCACACCCCAGTGCCATTTTGGGGCCAGCCGAGGCAACCCCCCCTCCCCCAACACACACATATGAGCCCGGACCGACCAAGTAACATTTACATCATATCTGGCATCTGTAATAAATGAGTTCAACTTGCCTCTCCTAGGAAACAAAAAATAGCCCCTCTCCTCGATACCTGCATGCAAGACCAATGCTTTACAGATCATTTGCATTAAATGCTTCCGTTTTTTAAAAAAACAGGAATTAAACTGTCCTCTAATAATACCAATTTAACGACAACTCTGAAATTCAAGGAGGTAAAAAATCATCTCAAGCTTTCTAGGGGAAAGAAACCAGAATCATTAATGTTATTAATTAGGCGATGATTTCCTGAAGGCTCCTATGATTGGATGAACCTCTTTTGCTCCTAAAGGAAGAATCATCATTAAGAGGTCAGTGTTGAAATTTATCTCCATAGATTGTTCCCCATTAATACATATTGAGGCCAATATGAATGGATAACAGATTGATGAGGTGCCAGGGACGTGTAACCTCTTGCTATAAAGATCTGACATCTAATGTCTCTGCATCCATACTCTCTCTCATTATTAAAGATGAATATCAGGTTTGACTTTTGTTCCCTTTGCAAGTGTAAGTCTGCCAAATTGCTCAGAGTTTACTGCTAAAGTGATCCAGTCCAGCCTTGACTAAAAATCCCCCCTCAAAAGCAGCATTGAGAACTTCTTCTAGAGTGCTCGTCAGCACAAAATCCAGATCCTGCCGTACATTCACCACAATCTCCTCGAGGTCCTTCTCGTTTCTCCGAGGGAGGATGATTCTCTTCAGCCCGGCTCGGTGCGCAGCGAGAACTTTGTCCTTGATTCCGCCGACCTGTTTCAAAGAGACGGGATGAAATGAGAAGGAAGCCAAGAACTCACCCCAGAAAGATGGAAGATGGAGTTGACTTTGACCCGGCTACCCGAATCCGACCTGTGTCGGAATCGAACTCGGGTCTTGAGCAGAACTTGAACTGCGGCTCAAAACTCTGTGCCGTGGGACTCTATTAAAAACCTGGGATGTTGTTCATCTGTCATCCATGTGGAACTGGGAAAAATCACAGGTCAGAGCCCTGTTCTCAGGGTGCGTAGTTTGAAAGACAGAATCCAAATAGTGACGCAGCCACGGTTTCAAATTAGGGACAATTTAAACCCCATCGCTGGAAGAAGTTCTCTTCTGTTCTCTCAGAAACGAACCAACTTTCTAATGCAGAGCAGGTTCTGTTTTTTACAAGTCTGTGTTAACTATACCAGAGGATTACAGAAGGCTGGTTAGAAGTGAAACATAACAAGCCTGGCTACGTGGCTTACAATAAACGTGGAATTAAAACTCTTGGAGGGGTGTGTGTGCATGCGTGCGTGGGAGAGGCTCAACGGTATCGTTCTCTCCACACAATACTTACTGGAAGAACCAGGCCTCTTAGTGTAATTTCTCCCGTCATGGCTACATCTGAGCGCACCAGCCGCCCACTGAAAAGTGAGGCAAGGCAGGTTACTATGGTAACGCCAGCAGATGGTCCATCTTTTGTGACGGCCCCAGCTGGGAAGTGCAGATGGATGTCCGTGTTGTCAAGGAGATCAAAACTTCCCGAAGCTTTAAGAAAGAGAAAGGGAAGGGGAGGGAGGGAGGAAGAAAGAAATGATCAGTATGGAAAATCCAAAATCTCTGCGATTTTGCATACGCACACTACCCTCCCCTCCACACACCAGAGGTCTTGAATTCCTAGTATTTGTTCCACTTGGCAGCAATGAATGTGAAAGGAGGCTTGGGAGAAAGGGAAGAAAACACCTGCACCAATAGGTCCATGGCCAGGAGCTTTAACTTCTCCAGATGAACACAGCAGCATCAATATTAGCAGATTGATCCTAGCAGCATCAATATTATGTATTGTCGAAGGCTTTAACGGCTGGAATCACTATGGTGTTGTGGGTTTTCCGGGTTGTATGGCCGTGTTCCAGTAGCATTTTCTCCTGACGTTTCGGCTGCATTTGTTGCTGCCATCTTCGGAGGATCTGATTATGCAACTTCAGTGTTACACACATATGCTAAAGGGTGGATTCCACTTAACACATGCAAATCACACTTACAAATTGCACCCTTAACACTTTTAGCCAATGTAAATAGTTCTTTCTCCCACCCTGGACATCCCACAGGTATATATACTCCACTTGCTTTACTACCATCTGATCCTCTGAAGATGCCAGCCACAGATGCAGGTGAAACGTCAGGAGAAAATGCTACTGGAACACAGCCATATAGCCTGGAAAACCCACAACACCCTAGCATCAATACTGATGCATGAGATTTTTAATAATAACACACGGCTGCACAGAATACCCACAAAGATGAACATATTTCTGCCTGCAAGATCTACAGCTGGCCTCTACTTTTGCAGTCTCAGGCAGGTGTTTAAGACGCCCTGTCAGTGACTCCAGGGCTTATGTTCACATTCTCTGCTGATGGGTTCCTCCGTACCATTGGTCAGCTGGAATTTCTTTGCGTTGCTGCGAAGCCAACTGATGGCGAGGTGAGCCGACTCCTTCATGACGTCGCCCAGCTGCCCGGTCAAAGTCAGCTGGCCTTCCCCGTCCATGCGGCTGGCTTCCACAAACATGATCTCTCCCCCTAAGGGGGTCCAAGCCAAGCCTATGGCTACACCTGGTTGATTCAGTCGCTCGGATACCTGGAAGGAAACGGAGGCAATGAGATTTCTGCAGGAGGGAACAAAGAGCGTGCCCCACACTTGATCATCTCAAAACACAGTCATATTCTCAAACATTATCAGCAGTATGGACGTTCTTTCCTGGAAACTTAAGGTAGTTTTCCTGCTAAGTTCAGTGGAATGGAGAGATGAACAATCAGCTTCCAAATACCATGACAGCAATCCCTTGGCCTTTCTAGAGGGATATATCTAAGAGACCTTAAGGAGACCTTAATTGTGTTCTCAAGGTAGCACACTTGGACAAACGGTTCTCAGCCTCTGTCCGCTTTTTGCAAATGGCATCCATAGCATACCCAGGGGAGTATCTATAAAAAACAGCGCCCAGGGCAAGAAGTAGAAAGTACACCACCCCATACCAGTGAAATTCCGCCCCCCCCCCCCGCATCCTCCCTCCTGCCCCTTGCCTGCCCTGTGCCCCCCACCTCTCTCCGGAGGCATGTGTGTGTGAGCAGTGCAGAGTTTCTTGGAAGAGCAGCCACCGCTTCATTCGATTCGGCTTTTCCACACACACACCCCCCCCCACGTGACCAAGTGGCTGCAGCCCGGGGACATTTGACCCCACATGTCCCCCTGGGCAGTACGCCCCTGATCATACCTCATGGGACTTTGGGAACACAGAATAACCACTCCACAGGACTATAGAGCACTTGTACATTAATCCCACCAGCACATCCTCATTTTTTGGTCCCCATTCATATTTAATGTACTTAAAGGAATATATATATATATATATCTTATCAGAACAAGGCCCAGGTGATAACAAGAACAAATCTCCAGAGTCTGGGTGGCATTTCAGGTTGCCACAGCAACTGCAAGTGGTGCTTGACAGAGGGGAAGCAGAGTTAGGGAAGGGAAGCAAAAGGGAAATAGGTCTTTGGAGACCTCACAGGTTTTCTCTTGTTCACATCTGACATACTTGGAAGTTTGTATTACTGTGCACCTTGACTTGGATGTCCCAGGCTAGCCTGACCTCGTCTGACCTCAGAAGCTAAGCAGGGTGAGCCCCGGTTAGTATTTGGATGGGAGACCACAGCGGCAAACCACCTCTCTTTGGATCTTGCCTTGAAAACCATACTGGGTTGCTGTAAGTTGGCTGCGACTTGATGGCATTTTACAGAGACACATTTCTGTGGTTGGTTTGCAATTTAAGCAATATATCTTGAGGCCAAATACTCATTTCTCTCCAGTACAAACCACCGGAAAACAGCCCTGAAATAAGATGTCCACCAAGTGACACTTCAAGTTTTCATGGCTAATTGACAACCCAGAACCATGACCTGATTCACAGCTGAACGCCTGTCATAAGCTGTACAACCAGAACCATATGATAACTCTATTTCAACAATGTGTAAATAACAAAGATGCTTGCTACGTGCCCGATGCCAGCAGCCAAAAGATCAGTTTCACAGAATCACAGAGTTGGAAGAGACCCCCCTCCCCGGGCCATCAAGCCCAATTCCCCTGCCATGCAGGAACACACAATCAAAGCACTCCTGACAGATGGCCATCCAGCCTCTTTTTAAAAACTTCTGAAGAAGGAGACTCCACTCACTTCAAGGTAGTGCATTCCAACAGCCCTGATGGTCAGGAAGTTTTTCCTGATGTTTAGGTGGAACCTCTTTTCCTTCCCCTTGAACCCATTATTCCTGGTCCTAGTCTCTGGAGTAGCAGAAAACAAGCTTGCTCCCTCACCGATATGACATCCCTTCAAATATCTAAACATGGCTATCATGTTTAAAAAGGAAGAAACTCCAACATTTACCTACTGACATGGTCTTAGACGTATTTTTTAGAGGGATAGCCAGTTCTATCCTGTAGGTTCAGCTGAAAGATTCCTCCTCTCCCTCCAAATCTAAAATTACATCCCGAAGCAAAAAATAAGGAACTGAGAATGCTATCCCATTCTGCAGGGGGGAGGCACCAATCATCTTGTCCCTCTTCACAGATGTTCAGAGCAAACTCCGAGGAGCATTCCTTTTCTTCAGTGGACTAGGACAGGAAATCCTAAAAAGGGCATCAGCTGCAGGCCTTTGCCTGAGAAGTCTACCAGTAGATAGAGCAGTAGATTCGTTTTCAGAGCTGATTTCTCAAGTTGGATTAGCTGGCGGTGCCTTTCAGGCTCTTCAATTTTCTGAAGATGCTGGCCATAGATGCAGGCAAAAAGTTAGGAGCAAAAACTACCAGACCACAACCACATGGCCCAGAAAACCCACAACAGCCAGTGACCAACTTTCTTTAAACCAACCACAGGCACACTTCCTCTAGAGCCAGCGTGGTGTCGCAATTGAGAGCAGGTGCACTCTAATCTGGAGAACCGGGTCTGATGCTCTGCCACTTGAGCTGTGGAGGCTTATCTGGTGAACCAGATTAGCTTGTGCATTGCAACACATGCCAGCTGGGTGACCTTGGGCTAATCACAGTTCTTTGGAGCTCTCTCAGCCGCACCCACCTCACAGAGTATTTATTGGGTGGGTGGGGAGAAGGGAAAGGAGATTGTAAGCCCCTTTGAGTTTCCTTATAGGAGAGAAAGGGGGGGGGGGTATAAATCCAAACTCCTTCTTCTCTACCTTGTGGATACAAAACAGAAGCGTTCTTGGTTATGGGTTGGTTCCAGGGGTTCCCCTCCACAGAGGGAAGGATCCTTTTCCACTGGAGGAAAGACTTTCTCCTCCCTTGGCAGATGCCTCACAGTGTAGGAAACCATCAGTTCCAGGCGTAGGTTCCTAAACATAATCTACAGCGAGCCACAAAAGGCACTCCAGACAATGATTCTTCAGCGTAAAGCTGAATTAATTCTTTCTAGAGGGCCGATATCCTAAGATTTACAGGAGCATTGCACTATTTCTTTTAAATAATATTTTTCCTTTCTTGGCAAGCCAATCAATTCTATTTAATTAGGTTTCCAATTTCTCTTTGCTGGAGCTCCTCTCTGGCTGGGAACTCTCCTGAGAATTGCCTTTGCTGGGTCTTGATTTCAACTGGTTATTGACGGCAGAAATGGAAGTCAAGAGGTGAAGCTCTCCGAGCCGGGGAGGAAGAAGGAATGAGAGGCCAATTGCAGGCTGCAGAAAAGAAAACAAACCCAACCCATCTCGGATGTTTTTCACAGAGATGGAAGCAGCGCTGCAGCTCAGTGGCAGTGAATGATAAAGATTTAAGGGCTTGGAGGAATTATTTGAGGCAGCTATGAACCCCCCCTCAAACCGAAAGCTGGAGCAAACGCAGTTTCGGAAAAATGGAAAAAAATGTTACCTCTAGCTCGTACATTGGCGGTCCGAGAATATCTTTCAAGGCATGGAAGTCAATTAAAATGGGCATTTCCGGCGGCAGGGCCAGGTCGGCCGTCTCACTGAGGGCGTCAGGTTTTGTGTCTTCTGTGACTTGCTCTTTGCACTCTGAGACGAGAGAGGGGAAGTTCAGATTTGCACATGAAAATATGCCCCTGGAAGTTGGCATGGTCATGTTCTAAGGCATAGGTGTCAAACTCGCGGCCCTCCAGATGTTATGGACTACAGTTCCCATCATCCCCTGCCAGAATCACATCTTGGAGTGTCCAAACTTCATGACCTCAGATGGTATGGACTACAGTTCCCATCTCCCCTGCCAGAATCATGCGGGCCAGGGGATGAGTGGTAGAACTATGAGTCCACTAACTTTATCTGGAAGCTTGAGCGAATTTGACTACCTAATGTTCTAAGGGATCTGGGGATAAGGGTAGGGAGTAAATCCTCTGCCAGGAACTACCTCCATCATTCTCAAAGGACCTCTGGCCTGGCGTTGGCTGAACTTCTCTGAGGGTAAGGGTTGGGGATGAGATAACACTCTGTTATTTATCACAGTAAGCAGCAGGTCAGCCTCTGGCAGCCTCAATGTTTGAAACTATCCAAGTCAGGTCTGATAACACAGCCTGGGACCCCTTCCGCACATGCAGAATAATGCACTTTCAATCCACTTTCAATGCACTTTGCAGCTGAATTTTTACTGGACAGAATTGCAAAATCCACTTGCAAACAGTTGTGAAAGTGGACTGAAAGTGCATTATTCTGCATGTGCGGAAGGGGCCTGGGTCCCACAGGTACCAACTAACTCACTGGCCTGCTCTAAATGCAGCGTTGCAGGAGTCTCTACAGGACAAGAGAGAAAGAAGTTGCTCCTTTCCATTGGTGGCAATTTCAGGCATGCCCGTTACGTGCCCCTTCTTCTTTAGAAGCTTAAATTTTAATGTCCCAGGCTCCTCCTCATCCTCTGGGCAAATGCTAACTTCAAAGTGTGCCCTCCATCCAATGCTCACAGGGAGGAGAGAAGCCTGGCCTTGCAAATCAGTTCACTAAAGTTACTGTTCCTCACGAACATTGCTAATATGGCTGCACAAGATCACGTTTACCAGCATGGTGTAGTGGTTAAGAGCAGGCGGATTCTAATCTGGAGAACCGGGTTCGATTCCCCACTCCTCCACCTGAGTGGCGGAGGCTTATCTGGTGAACCAGCTGTGTTTCTGCAGCCCTACATTCCTGCTGGGTGACCTTGGGCTAGTCACAGTGAACTCTCTCAGCCCTACCTGCCTCACAAGGTGTCTGTTGTGGGGAGAGGACGGGAAAGGAGCTTGTAGGCCACTTTGAATCTCCTTACAGGAGAGAAAGGTGGGGGATAAATCCAAACTTCTTCTTCATCATCATCTGTGGCATGTTAGTGCCCCCACCCCCAAAAAAGAGAAAAATAAGCCATTCTCTCCCACGTTACAGAAGCTTTCTTGCCCAACCACCTGGAGGAGATTCTTTTGGTAAAGGTGAATGGCTGCTTATAAGCTTTTCATTGGGAGGCTGCCAAGCCTGAAATCTGAGGTATTAACACATAAGCAAGACAGTCGGAGCGCTCTCTGGTATTTTCGCGGAACGCATCAGCTGCATCCAGATGTCACAAACAAAACAGAACCTATCTGTGAATGTGAACACGCCTTAAAATGCTTGGGCATCTACACCCACGCCCTTGAACTGCGCGGAGCTCGGTCGGAGACTGTCAGGTTACAATTGGGGCCCTTTAACAAACTAGGGTTTTATTTCTTGCCCCCCCCCCAAACCAGAATTCTAAATAAAGGTTAAACTGTGGTTTACAGTCTCCCCAATCTGTGGGCAAGAAGTCTAACACAATTCATTAACTTGCCTGAAACTGGACACTGGAACAAAAAATATGCCCAGACCAAAGTTGCAGTCTTTGATCTGGGGGGAGGGGGGGGGACATCTGAGCCTGATGATGTCAGCTACCTTCGCGTCACGAACAAATTTGAGACATCGGAATGTGACCTTAATCCCCGCTGAAAGCCAAGCCCTCTATTCTAGCTGCGGCTCAGTCTGAACCCGCCCCAAGCGTGCCGGCAGCAGACAGAAACGGGGTGAGCTTGTGATTCAAAATAACAGACACTCTCTCAGCTCACTGTATTTACAAATAGAACTTGGGCCGAACACTGTAGCATGTAATAATCAGATCTGCTGCATGACACAAAGTCCACAGCTCACAACAGACACCGAAACAAAGCATGTCAGCCTTAAAAACAACACACCTTTCCTACCGAACAGCTGTGCAACACTTGTGTCCTTATCTTATAAAAAGATGCAGTTAAATTTTTACAAATTTCAAGTCAGATCAGATCTCTAGAATGGAAAGATTGAAGTTCGGCTCATATCGTAACGCCAAATTGTAGCTATGAAAATGACCTTGGAAAAGGCTTGCCTCTATGGTGGCCCCCCCCCCCCCCCCGGCCGCACAGCACTTACTATTTTATAGTTTGCAGTCGATTTTACGGACTAGGATTGAAATCTGGGAACAAACCCTGGTTTGGAAGGCAAGCGCAAACCACAGTTGGCCAGTTCCAACGTAACAACCACCACCCAGAGTAATCCATTCGCTTGCAGGACACATGAATTGCACAAATGAAGACCTAATAACATGAAACAAGTTTTCCCTGGGTATGACGCCCCCAGGTCAGGTCAACAGACATGGTTCGGGAGTTCTGCGCTTCCGGATTCAGAACGAGATCGCTGTATGCTGGGAAGGAGAGGGGTGGGTTGAGTATCTCCTTGTATCATTTTCCAATTTGAAATTGGCTTCAAGGAACTGTTCTGTCCCACCCACTTGGGGCTACACATTAAGTTTCCCCAATGGGACAGACAGCAATTCCCCCAGGACCAATTCCAGTTGGGAAAACCAAGTGTGGTATGTGTAACAGCAGGACAGCTGAACCAAGCAAAAAACAACAGGGAAAAGAAACCGGAGTTGGATCCCACAGATCTGCTAGCGAAGGCACCTTCCTCTTGGCGGAAGAAGTTCCTTTGTTGGGGGAGGCTCCTTCCGCTGGAGGAAAACACTTCTGCTGGCACAAAGCTGTGTCCAGTCCCCTTCCGCTCTCTGTAACATGCATTGACAGCGGCTCAGTGTGTGTCATCACACCTGCAACTGTTTTTGCGCACAGCCACAACGCTATGACTGAAACTTGTGAAGCAGCAGTAGTAAGGTTTCAAAGTGGGATAATCTAAAGATTCGTGATGTCTGCATGCCCCTCTTCCTAAAAGCAACCCCAAGAGGGCTCCCTCGAAGGCTCCAACCGGCGCTGAGCCTGCTTGGCTTCCGACGGAACTCTCAAGACCATTTCGGACCGTTCTCCGAGCTATTTGAGAGCAGGAAAGAGAGAGGATGGGGGAGGTCTGGGGCCCGGTCCAAGTGCTACATTTTTGCTTGGATTCCTTTAGGCGCGTTAAATATAGCACTGCTCTTATGCGCAGCTGCCCGCGTCCTGTCACCTGGAGATTTGCGCTCTGCAGATATTGGTTAATATTTCTGCCGAGAAACTGGCTGACCTCCGCACGGCCTCGGAAGAGCAGGGGGCAAACGCAGGAGAAAGAGAGCGGCGTTTTCATTTTCCTTTTTTCTTAGGAGCCCAGGTGCTTTTCTCCAGCCTTGTGCCAGGGAAGCAAGTACATAAATTTAATAAAAACAAGGGGAGTTTTTATGGCCCACGCAGGAACTCCGCAGGCTCCAGTCAAAGCAGACCTGAGTTTGACCACACTTTCCAGTCCCACACGTAAGGCAGCATGGTGCACGATGTGCCAAGCAAATCCCACTTCTCAGTTTTTCTTTTAAAATTAATTGGATGAGCCGACGGCTGCACATGCTTCCGAAACAGCACAGGAAACTATGCATTTCTTTATCATGGCAACGTCCAAAACCTCGTTCCTAGTAATCTTGCAGTCCTTGATGCGAGGTGTCCAGTGATTTGCTTCTGATTTGGCCATTCCAAGGGTTGCATTCATCTGCGGCTTGTCTGACACCTTCTGTTATTCTGGGGTAACGGCCCCCCAACTCCCACTTCAAGAGCTGAAAGAGGTGAAACCCTGACAAGACCTTCCTAAGCAGCTTTGGGTCAACAATGAAGCCCAGGTGGTTAAAACTTGATGCTTGCTAATTCAAAGAAGGGGCCGTTGTCACCAGGAGGCAGGAATGTCACAAATACCGTGACATCACTGCGCCCATGACGCTCTAGGAATCTTCCCAAGCTCTGTGGTAAAGACCACAGAGATTCCGGGGAACAACCAGAATTGCTGTTCGCATATTCTGCAACATCCCTCTCCCATATTTCTCCACTGTTCAACAGATCAAGTGCAAGGGATGAGAAGAAGGTAAGTCGCCCGTTAAGGGCAGGCATCTGGTGCACCTAGTTCAATATGAAGGCATATTGTGCTAACCACATCATGGAATGAGGCTACACAATTGGGGATCCCTGTCAAATACATTCCATCAGGGCAGACCACCAGAGTTTTGATAAGCTTCCTGCTTCTGATGCCTGCTCAGGATTGAAGAAGAGTTTAGATTTATACCCCACTTTTCTCTACCTTTAAGGGGTCTTAAAGCAGCTTACAATAGCTTTCCCTTATCCTCCTCTCAGCAGGGCTAAGAGAGTTCCGAGAGAACTGTGACTAGCCCAAGGTCACCCAGCAGGCTTCATGAGGAGGAGCGAGGAAAACAAACCTGGTTCACCAGATTGGAGTCTGCCGCTCTTAACCACCACAACAGGTTGACTGAGAACTTTGCCAAGCGCCCAGTAAATCACACTGCATAGCTTGAGTGGAGGGGGAGCATTTGTCTTGCAGTTGATTATTCAGCACGACTTGATTCGGCGTGGCCGAGTGCAGCTCCAGCAGGCACATTTCTGAGTGATTTTATTTTGCCTGCCTCAATTTTGCAACAGAAAACCGTGCGGCTGCCCCATCCCAGGGCTGAATGACAAGCCCCTCCCCGTTTGTCAGGCACTCTTTTATTATGCACTGTTTTCGCCTGCTGCCGATTTAGGCCACACAAAGACAACTGTTCACAGCTCAGTACTTTTGGGCTCCCTCCAAATGGCTCAAATGGAGTGAAAAGGGGGGGGGATTGCTTCAGTTTTGCACCATTTGGAAGCATTAGGAAAGCCGTCCCTTTCCTCGCTGGGAGCGGTTTCAAGTCTCGCTCTAATTTTAACATTGTGAACAACCTCCGCTGGATCAGCTGGAACCCCAAAGACAGCTTTCCCTTTTGTTCGGCATTTTATAGTAAACAAGCCATTGTTTCCTACGAAGGCAGGAGTTCTTGAGTGGTTCCAGCAGTAGCCCAAGAAAACTGAACACGCTTGCTAATCAGCGGAATTTGGGGGTTGGATGAATAAACTGAGAGCAGCAGCGGCGTAGGAGGTCAAGAGCTCGTGTATCTAATCTGGAGGAACCGGGTTTGATTCCCCGCTCTGCCGCCTGAGCTGTAGAGGCTTATCTGGGGAACCAGATTAGCCTGTGCACTCCCACACATGCCAGCCGGGTGACCTTGGGCTAGTCACAGCTTCTCGGAGCTCTCTCAGCCCCACCTACCTCACAGGGTGTTTGTTGTGGGCAAGGGGAAGGGCAAGGAGATTGTAAGCCCCTTTGAGTCTCCTGCAGGAGAGAAAGGGGGGGATATAAATCCAACTCTTCTTCTTCTTCTTCTTCTTCTTCTTCTTCTCATCACTAGGAGTTCAATTTTACAGCTTTGAACTTTTGTTTCATGAGACTGTCAAAAAAAAAAACACCAAGTCACATCATTTGATTTCAGAGATACGTTGAAGAAGGGTGCAGAGACTACATATACTTGAGTTCTCTTCTCTCTCCTAGAGTGCTAGACAGATAATGAGGGGTAACTGCGCACAGATCAGGTTTGAACAAGTAAGATCTAAACAAAAATCTGAACAATTATTGCTGGGATAATTACTTCCTCTCCTGCTCACAGTGTTCCATTCACACACCACAGCTAAGATCATTATTGTGATCTTTACCCTAGATGTTAATGGGCACTGTGCTTTGCATAGAAATGTCATAGATTGAACCACTTACTTTTGTGACTATATATGTGCATGCGTCTGTCTATATGTGATGATTCCTTGTACATCCAATGAGGAAGAAGAGTTTGGATTTATATCCCACCTTTCTCTCCTGTAAGGAGACTCAAGGTGGCTTACAAGCTCCTTTCCCTTCCTCTCCCCACAACAGACACCTGGTGAGGTGGGTGGGGTTGAGGGAGTTCTGAGAGAACTGTGACTGCCCCAAGGTCACCAAGGAGGAATGCAGGTGTGCGGAAACACATCTGGTTCACCAGATAAGCCTCTGCCACTTAGGTGGAGGAGTGGGGAATCAAACCTGGTTCTCCAGATTAGAATCCACCTGCTCTTAACCACTACACCACTACTGGCTGAAGTAGACTCTCATCCATCAAAGCTTGTGCCATGATAAATCTGTTAGTATTGAAAGTACCACATGTCTCTAATTTGTTTAAAGGCAAAAGACTGGAATCTCTAGAGCTGTATTGATTTTCCAGCCCAGGAATGTCCATAGATTTGTCTGCTTATAGGAGCCAGCCATCAAATTCCAAGCACACGTTATAAACTCTCACTGAACTGGAGAAATGCATTCCTTTTGAAGAAAGATAGTGCTTTTTGGTATAGACAGGAAGTCTTCAGATCATGGGTCAGAAAATGACTGCATAGAGAACTGGCAAAAAAGGTATTCCGACCCTTGTCTCATGGGAGAAGGGTCCCGGTTCAGAGGCAGAGTTATGCTCTGCAATGCCCAGAAGGTTGCAAGTTCAATTCCTGCCATCTTCAGTTAGAACGACTGCAAGCAGTTTGCAGAAAGAACCCCTCCGTCACTCCCCAAGACCCCAGAGGGCCACCACAGCCGCAGCGGATTACATCGATCTAGAGGGGACCGAAGGTCTCACTGCCGGTCAGAGAGCGCCAGAGATGCTCAGGTACCAGCACCTGAGCTCACTTAACACACGGAACATCGAGAGCGCTTCGATTTAAAAAATGTTAATCTCGGCAAAAGCATTTTGTCTGGTGAAACAAAAAGGGCCAACTGACAAGGGCATTCTGGAAAAAAAAACACAAAAAGGTTGTGCAGACATCTGTGCCTCTCGGTTCTCCAGTCTGAAAAAAGATGCTGGCACAGGGCCGCGGCTGGCAATCGCTACGTCAACAACTTGGCTGCCAACTGGGGAAAAAAAACTGAAAGAAGGGGGATTTTTTTCTTAAAAGGATACCTGGAAATGGAGTTAGACTCTGGTACTCCTTTATTTCACACCTCCTGTAAAAAATCTCTTTCTAAACCTCCACATGGTGGTTCGAAGGCAGGAAATGTCTTCCTGAAACACCCAGGCAGGAACGTACACAAACTACTCACGGGCAAAGTACAGCAGGTTGAAGTCGGGGGGGCGCTCACATGCCTCCATGCAGGCAGTGAACAGAGCCCATGGAGGCAATGCGGGTTGCCGTCGCAACTTCGCATGGAGGTGTTTTTTTCCCCATGCACCTCCCTCCGCTGCTTGCTACAAAGCCTGGTAGGCATGGACCTCCACAGCCATGCTGCCGTTCCTGTGCCCCTCTGCAGCTATGCAGCAGAGAGGCGGGGACTGGAAAAAAAAGGGAAGCACAGCCAAGTAACGCTCTTCCCGGGGCAGCCGCTCGGCCGCAGCTGCACTCCATGTTAAAACTAAAGAATCACTGATTCTTGATAAACCTGGGGGGGGGGGGGGCACGCAGAGCAGACGGGCATTAGGACCAGGATCTGTGTGAAGTTCCCCCCCAACATGGGTTTACACCATGGTTAGCCCACATTTATTGGCCCGTCCGGAAGGGGCCTAAGTGGTCGAACGATCGGAATCAGCCAGAGGCAAGTCCCTGAACATGTCTGTTGTGCAGAAAGCCCACGTTTACAGGTAGCAGCGCTGCACAATGCCTTCCCCGTCAAAGCTCGGATGGACTTCAGGCTGGGAGAGTCAGAGCAGCAGGAAAACGTGAAGCTGATGCCGCATCAGACCACTGGCCCATCAGAGGTACTATCTACTTAAGCCTCGTGGTGGTTTTCCGGGGTCTGAGGCAGGAGGGGTCTTTCATATCACCAACTGTCAGATTCTTTAACTGGAAAAGCAGGGATTGAACGTGGGGCCTTCTGCACGCTAAGCAGATGATCTGCCGTTGAGCCACCGCCTCGCCCCAGCAAAAGGCAGTGTGTCTCCCAGGAGTGTTTGCGGGATCTGTTGAGATTTTTTTTCCAGGGCACCGTTTGGAAGCACTGCCCGACAAAAATGACCTTGGGCCAACTTATGCAGGGCAGCAGCCGCACGGCGGAGGCTGTTTTCCCCACAGCTGCGTCCTGAGATATTATGAAAAACTTGGGATTAAAGAACGTAACAGAGAGGCTGGGTAAAGGCTGCGTGGAAAATGACTACATCATCTGTCCCGAGCAATGGGGCAAGGTAATGCCCAGTGGCCACTAGAGACCTTGTCTTTGAGAATTCATCTCTTTATACATTTGAGGTCCTTTCTTTTGGGGAAAGAGAAGAAGAAGAGGAGTTTGGATTTCTATCCCCCCACCCCTTTCTCTCCTGTAAGGAGACTCAAAGGGGTTTACAATCTCCTTTCCTTTCCCCCGCCCCCACAACAAACACCCTGTGAGGTGGGTGGGGCTAAGAGAGATCTGAAGAACTATGACCAAAGTCACCCAGCTAGCATGTGTTGGAGTGCACAAAATAATCTGGTTCACCAGATAACCCTGCACCGCTCAAGTGGCAGAGTGGGGAATCAAACCCAGTTCTCCAAAACAGGCCCCCCACAACAAACCTGGTTCTCCGGAGTGCACCTGCTCTTAACCACTACACCATGCTGGCAGTGTATAGCTCAAATCAAATCACAGTGGGGCACAGAAAGGTTGTGGCTTCTTAGGTATATCTGGTCCATCGTTGTTCAGAGGAAGAAGAAGAGTTTGGATTTATACCCCATCCTTCTCTCCAGTAAGGAGACTCAAGGTGGCTTACAAGCTCCTTTCCCTTCCTCTCCCCACAACAGACACCTTGTGAGGTAGGTGGGACTGAGAGAGACCTGAGAGATCTGTGACTAGCCCACAGTCACCCAGCAGGAATGTAGGAGTGCGGAAACACATCTGGTTCACCAGATAAGCCTCTGCCACTCAGGTGGAGGAGTGGGGAGTCAAACCCGGTTCTCCAGATTAGAGTCCACCTGTTCTGAATTCTTGCAGCAGGCTGGCTCTGTTTCAGAAGACAAAACACAGGCTGTGCAGCCAGTTCCCACTGCTTCTCCACCTTCTGCCTGCAGACTTGGCTAAGGATGTACCCCAAGGGCATCCCATCACTCCTCCTCAGCGTTGGACACCCGGGACCCAAACTCTGCATATGTATTTTAGCAAGGGGCAAAAAAACATATGCAAATCTAAAAACAGCGAGACATGGCCATGGCTCCTTTAGCGGGCAACCTTCCAAGTCAGGGAACTGGCAAGAGTTTGCTACTGGCAGGAAAATTTTAACAGGCATATAAACCTTCTCCTTCTGTCCCTTCCGAGCGATCTGGCTTTGTCTCCTTGTGCTGGCCTTCTGCCACTTTCACGGCCACAGCCCGGCAAAGAGCTCCGAATTTGCGTTCCAGAGAGCGAACTCCTGCCTCGCGGGTGTACCTAGCACAAAGAAGCCGTGAGGTTCCCCTTCAGATATGCATCTGACATAAGAACATAAGAACTAGCCTGCTGGATCAGACCAGAGTCCATCTAGTCCGGCACTCTGCTACTCGCAGTGGCCCACCAGGTGCCTTTTGGAGCTCATGGACATTTATCTGGATTTATCTGATGGACATTTATCTGGATTTGCCACTTAGCAGAACTGCGCAGAGAGGCTTTTTGCTTCGGAACAATTTGGCTGTTTATTTCAACATGTGGAACAGTTACCCAGGAAGGCTCTAACTGCTGTGATAAAGCAAGACCCGTGGCTCCGAGTCTACCCGGGGGGAAAAAATAAGATCGAGATGCAAAGCAATATGGAAGTGGAGCCGAACAACCCCGAACGGAAGCCGGGAAGAGTTTAGTTGTCTCCATTTGCATAATCTGGCCATCTTAAAATGGAAAAAGACCAGATGAGTTTCTGGGAAAGGGAGATACAAAATATTCTTATATGCAGCCCGAAGCTCTTTGCTGACGTGGTTTTAATTTTTCTCTCCTGCCTGCCAGTGGAAGAAAGACAGGGCATTGCTCCTTCTTGGCAAAACCCCGTTTCCCTCTTCTGCAAACCAAAACAGAATGGACCCCTTCCCCAAGGCCAAACCCACAAGCAATTCTGTCGAGCACCAAAGTATTACAAAACCGTTTCAGAATACCTTTTCTCTGTTGACAGCTCAGTTAGGAGGCAACTACACTCTTTCCGTACAGTGTTTTGTTAACGTTGCAGTATTGGAAATCGATCGAAGGTACGGGAAGACTAGACAGCCGCGGGATGAATTAACCGCCACCCCCCTTCCTCCCAAATATTGTTCTGCTGGGTGAGCCCGGGGTGTGTGTGTGTGTGTTAAAAACATTATTGAGCCCTGAAGTCCAATCCCCAGGCCCTGCAAATCCTACTCAATTACTCCCCCAACCCAACCGCCCCCACCTCCCGTTCATTCTTCCCCCTGTCTGTCAGCTGCAGTGTGGGTGTGGGTGTGGGGGAGGGGGTTTCCCACCTATGCTGTAAGGATGACAAGGCACCCCCCCCCCCCAAAAAAAAAGTGGCAATAAATTTACCGAGAGATTATGGCCAGAGTCGTGTCCGGGGGAATCTGGATCTGCTGGGGAGTCAAGCCATGTTGCTCCAGCTGCTTTGGGATCAAGTGCCGATGTGCAATTTCCATCTTTTCTTCTTGTGTGTATCCTTTTAAAAAAACACCAGGAAAAGTTACCTGGAAGCACTCAAATGTTCTTTACGCACTTTATTTATAACAACAATAACAATAATAACAAAGTCTCTATTGGCGTACAATAAAAAATAAATGGAATAAATAAATGGGGCCCCTCAGCCCAGCCCCACCAGGCTGCTCCTTCGGCCAGTGGAGGCTCCGTTAACAGGGGTTAACAGAGGTTACTCTTTGTCCTGGGCTGCTAAAGGTGGGGCTCCTGAGGTGAGTCATTCAGTCTTTAGTTCAGTCTCTGGAATCAGCGGCGCGCGCCTAGCGGCGCGCGCAATTTCTTTCTTTTTTCTTTTTTAAAATAAATAAATTAATTAATTAATAAGGACATTTCTTGAGGGATAGTAGGTACAGATAGCTCCAAGGGGCACTGACTAAAAGTTTAATATCTAAATATCTAAACAAAAGCAGATATGAAGGCAGGAAGCCAGCAGGGGGATGGGGGCTTGCCAGTGTTTTGCACTGAGTGTCACATGTATGACTATCTGCCACTAGGCCAGAAGTTGTGGGTGTGCCCTCGCTGCAATGAGCTCCTGGCACTCAAGGAACGTGTCCGTTCTCTTGAAGCCAAGGTGGCAGACCTGGAGAAGCTGAGAGAGGCAGAGAGGGCAACAAACAAGGCTTTCAGGGACCTAGCAGCCGGGTCCCACTCCCAAGGTGACATCTCTTCAGATGTCATGGAGAATGAGAGTCTGGGTGACAGAGGGTGCCAGTCTGAGGTGGGGGAGATGCTCCCCTTAGATGGGATCCCTTCCTTAACTGGTGATCAGCTATCCCTCTCGCACTGAGGATACCCTGAGGTGGGGGGCTCCTTGTAGTGGGTGATTCGATCATCAGGAATATAGAGAGTTGGGTTTGTGACAGGCGTGATGACCGCATGGTGACTTGCCTGCCTGGTGCGAAGGTTGCGGATGTCACGCTACGTCTAGATAGGCTGTTAGACAGTGCTGGGGTGGGAGTCGGAAGATGTGGTCCACATTGGTACCAATGACATTGGGAAATGTAGCCGGGAGGTTCTGGAAGCTAAATTTAGGCTGCTAGGAAAAAGGTTAAAATCCAGGACCCCCAAGGTGGCATTCTCTGAAATGCTACCTGTTCCACACAGAGGGCGAGCTAGGCAAGCGGAGATACAGGGTCTCAATGCGTGGATGAGAAGGTGGTGCAAGGCAGAGGGTTTCAGATTTGTCAGGAACTGGGGAACCTTTTGGGATAAGGCAGGCCTGTACAAAAGGGACGGGCTTCATCTTAACCAAAGAGGAACAGGCTGCTGGCGCTCAACATTAAAAAGGTGGCAGAACAGCTTTTAAACTGATTCCTGGGGGAAAGCCGACAGGAGCTGAGGTGACTTCGGTTCGGAATACAGAGTCCATGGGGATGCAGACAGAGCAGGAGGTTTTTTTAAATCAACCACATACAAGTGAGGAACATAGCAATGTGATAAGTGATAGTGTCTACAAAAGGCTAGAGGGCAAAACACATAAATCCCAGGTTAGGGACAGAGACAGAGTATACAAGTGTCTCTATGCTAATAGTAGAAGCATTCGACCTAAAATGGGGGAGCTGGAGTACAGAGTTTTGAAGGAGGACATTGATATAGTGGGCATCACAGAGACATGGTGGAATGAGGAGAACCAGTGGGATGCTGTTATCCCAGGTTACAGGCTCTACAGGAAGGATAGGACAGGGCGTATTGGGGGTGGGGTGGCCCTCTACATCAAAGAGAGCATAGTGTCACATAAAATAGACAATGCAGGGGGAGCTGATTCCTCTACAGAAGCACTGTGGATATCAATACCAGGGGTGAAGCATAGTTTAACATTAGGAATATATTATCGTCCCTGACCAAAGCACACAAGAGGATTCTGAGATGGAAAGAAATTAGAGAGGCCAACAAAAGCAAAATGTTGTGGTAATGGGCTTATTTTAACTATCCCCATATAAACTGGAAAATGCATGTTCAGGTCATAGTAAGGAGAGAACATTCCCTGGATATGCTAAATGACTGTGGCTTAGAGCAGATGGTTGTAGAACCAACCAGGAGATGTGATCCTAGATCTAATTCTATGTGGGACCCAGGACCTGGTGCGGGAAGTCAGTGTTGTTGAGCCGATAGGGAACAGCGACCACAATGCTGTCAGATTCAGTATCTCTGCATGCGAACAAGTGACAACTACTAATGTAGTTACATTCGCCTTCAGAAAGGGAAATTTCTCAAAGATGAGGGGGGGATAGTGCGAGGAAGTTGAAAGGGAAAATCCAAGAGAGTCAAAAATGTCCAAGATGCTTGGAGGTTATTTAAAAACACAGTCTTAAAAGCTCAACTGGAATGTGTTCCACAGGTTAGGAAAGGCAGCGCCCAGTCCAAAAGAAAGCCACCATGGTTAACAAGGGACGTTGAGGAAATTATTAGGGAAAAAAATATGTCTTTTAGAAAATGGAAGTCCAACTTAACTGATAAAGAATACCAGAGAGAACACAAATGGTGGCAAAAGAGAAGCAAGTTAGCTGTAAGGGAGGCAAAAAAGGATTATGAGCAACGCATGGCTGTGAACATCAAAACCAGCAACAAACAGTTCTTCAAGTACATCAAAAGCAGGAAGCCAGCAAGGGAAGCGGTAGGCCCGTTAGGAACAAAGGGTGTGCTAAAAGATGACAGGGAGATTGCAGAAAAGCTGAATGAATTCTTTGCATCTGTCTTCACCCAAGAGGAGGTGAGGAAAATTCCTGCACCTGAACCAAACTTCTTAGGAGGCGAATCCGAGGAACTAACGAAGATAGTGGTAGACAAGGAAGAAGTTCTGGCAGCCATTGATAAACTAAATGCTACCAAATCCCCTGGCCCAGATTGCGTTCACCCAAGAGTTCTTAAAGAGCTCAAGCATGAAATTGCTGATGTTCTCACTTTAATATGCAACTTATCCCTGAAATCAGGCTCCATCCCTGAAGACTGGAAGATGGCCAATGTCACACCAATCTTTAAGAAAGGATCTAGGGGGGACCCGGAAATTACAGGCCAGTCAGTTTGACATCTGTTCCTGGTAAATTAGTAGAATCTGTCATTAAAGATAAAATTATAAAACATGTACAAAAGCAAAACCTGCTGAGAAAGAGTCAGCATGGCTTTTGCAGAGGCAAATCCTGTCTTACAAACTTACTAGAGTTCTTTGAGGATGTAAATAGGCATGTGGATAAGGGGGGAACCAGTGGACATTGTCTACTTGGATTTCCAAAAGGCTTTTGACAAAGTTCCTCACCAGAGACTGTTGAGAAAACTCAGCAATGAAGGAATAAGAGGGGAAGTCCTCCTATGGAAAACTGGTTGAGAAACAGGAAGCAAAGAGTGGGTGTAAATGGGAAATTCTCACAATGGAGAGATGTGGGGAGTGGTGTCCCCCAAGGATCCGTATTGGGACCAGTGCTCTTTAACCTATTCATAAATGACCTGGAAGTAGGGGTGGGTAGCGTGGTGGCCAAGTTTGCAGATGATACCAAATTATGTAGGGTGGTGAGAACCACAAAGGATTGCGAGGAGCTCCAAGCGGACCTTGATAAATTAGGTGAGTGGGCTAAGAAATGGCAAATGCAGTTCAATGTAGCAAAATGCAAAGTGATGCACATAGGGGCAAAAAATCCAAACTTCACATACACGCTACAGGGGTCAGTGCTATCATTCACAGACCAGGAAAGGGATTTGGGCGTCTTAATTGATAGTTCCATGGGAATGTCAACTCAATGTATGGCAGCTGTGAAAAAGGCTAACTCTATGCTGGGGATAATCAGGAAAGGAATTGATAATAAAACTGCAAAGATTGTCATGCCCTTATATAAAGCCGTGGTGCGACCACACTTGGAGTACTGTGTTCAGTTCTGGTCACCACATCTCAAAAAGGATATTGAGGAGATAGAAAAAGTGCAGAGAAGGGCAACGAGGATGATTGAGGGACTGGAGCACCTTCCTTATGAGGAAAGGCTGCAGCGTTTGGGACTCTTTAGTTTGGAGAGGAGACGTCTGAGGGGGTATATGATTGAAGTCTATAAAATTATGCATGGGGTAGAAAATGTTGACAGAGAGAAATTTTTCTCTCTTTCTCACAATACTAGAACCAGGGGGCATTCATTGAAAATGCTGGGGGGAAGAATTAGAACTAATAAAAGGAAACACTTCTTCACGCAACGTGTGATTGGTGTTTGGAATATGCTGCCACAGGAGGTGGTGATGGCCACTAACCTGGATAGCTTTAAAAGGGGCTTGGACAGATTTATGGAGGAGAAGTCAATTTATGGCTACCAATCTTGATCCTCTTTGATCTCAGATTGCAAATGCCTTAACAGTCCAGGTGCTCGGGAGCAACAGCCGCAGAAGGCCATTGCTTTCACATCCTACATGTGAACTCCCAAAGGCACCTGGTGGGCCACTGCGAGTAGCAGAGAGCTGGACTAGATGGACTCTGGTCTGATCCAGCTGGCTTGTTCTTATGTTCTTATGTTCTTATGAAGGAGCAGCCTGGCAGGGCCAGGCCAAGAGGAAGGCTGGGGGGGGGGGGTGATTCTCTGCCCCCACACGTGAACAGCTGGCATGTGCCTGGGGACATGTGACCCCCACGTCCCCAAGAGCACTCCGCCTCTGCTTCCATTACACTATACTGGTGAAGTTCTAAAAGGAAATATAAAACCAACTTTCATTTTTTAAAAACACAGTAAAGTGTTTTTAATGACAGGGTAGAAGGAGACAGGGAGAGCCGTGTCTGAGCCTTCTGTTTTGAGTGCCAAAGGTTTCAAAGTCGACTTCGGGTACCACCCAACGAAAGAAGCTCAGGGAGCAGGAAATACCTTTCTCAGAGATTCTGGAATGCAGCACAAAAATAGCTTTGTTTGTGCTAAGTCCAAACCTGCAAAAGGTCAGCTGCAGACAAACACAGGAGGACAGCAAAGGAGAAACATGCAGCCAGCATGCATGCCACTGTCAGAATTTAGTCTTTGGGAACCAAGGTTCAAATCACGGAGGAGGGTGGGCCAGCCACTCCTTCACAAACTAGGCTACCCAGCAGGTCTTGGCGACAGAAAAAAATCGAATCACCCTACCCATGCATGTTATTCTGATCTCAAAAGTGGGGTACAAGAGGGAGGAATCAACGAACCAATGAGTTTGAGTGGTGCTATATGGGCAAGGCTAAGGGGCGCAGGACCACTTATCAGATTGTGCATTCTATGATGTACATTGTAGAGACTGTGGCTCAGTGGCAGAAAACAGGATCGTCTTAGCAACCACAGCTGCTGGACAGCCAGCGTGGTATAGTGATTAAGAGCAGATAGACTCTAATCTGGAGAACCAGGTTTGATTCCCCCACTCCTCCACACGAGCAGCGGACTCTTATCAGGTGAACCAGATGTGTTTCCCCACTCCTACATTCTTGCTGGGTGACCTTGGGCCAGTCACAGTTCATTCAGAACTCTCTCAGCCCCACCGACCTCACAAGGTGTCTGTTGTGGGGAGAGGAAGGGAAAAGAGTTTGTAAGCCGCTTTGGGACTCCTTATGGTTGAGGAAAGTGGAGTATAAATCCAAACTCTTCTTCTGTCTATCAGTCAGTTCTCCGTTACCTGGAACCTGAATGATTTCCATTCTGTCCAACAGAGCTGGGGGGATGGTCGCCATGGTGTTGGCAGTGGCTATGAAAAGGACCTGCGACAAGTCGAAGGCGACATTCAAGTAGTGATCCGTGAAGCTGTGGTTTTGTTCCGGATCTAGGACCTTGAAGAAAAGGGAGAGGGAGGAGGGGGGAGAGAGCAGATACAAAGAGAAGAATTTTAATCTCGCTGAATTAATCCCCTGTTGTCATTGTTTTTAAATAAGGCCAATTTCCATAGATGGCCCATCACACAGATCAAAAAGATCTACAAGAGGAAAGATCTACAAGAGCTACAGTACAATTCCCTTTATAAAGAACAGAATCCTCTTTATAAGAGTAGATGGGGTAACCCTTTCCATACAAAGCAAAAAGAAAATTGACATTCAGGAGAAATATGAAACGCTCATGTAATCCAAAATGGCGCCCAATGCTGCCAGCCGGGTAAGGAGCCAGGCGGGGGGTGGGGGGTGGGGAGCGAATGGTATTTCCCCTCCCCTGGATGTGGTCAGCGCAAGAAAAGAACCACTTCTAGCAAGATATAAAGCCCAAGGGAGAGTTCCAGCAAATCCAAAAGCCCGCATGCCATTTTGTCTTCTTTTGCTTGGTTTTAGCAAAAGATATTACATAATGTCTGTTCGGACATTTTGCTGTGGACCAAGGCAGCCGGACACGTCTTTTGTCTGCAGCTAGAACCGTATCTTACATCTAATGGCTTCCTTTCTGTTGCTCCAGCTCCAAATGCCATTATAAAACTGATTTCTTTGGGGGTGGGGGTGGGGATAAGAAAAACCTTGACATCTACGGAATCTTTAATGTAAACCCGAAAAGAATGATCAGATTCCAAGCTTTCCCGCAGCGCATTTACTTCTTGCCGTTAGATCAGACTTGCTTGGAAGAGACACGCTGAGCTCCCTTCCTGCTGGGGACCTGGCAGAATGAGGCTTTCGTCCTCAAACTACCGACGTCTCACATGGGAGAGAGGAGGCCGGCGGGGGAGCAGGAGCCGAGCCGCTCTCAAATCTTTTGCAGAGGTTTCTGAATCTAGCATTTTTTTAAAAAAAGTATGACAAATACATGGTGCTCCGCGTCAGACAAACAACAGAAAATCACAACCCTTCACTGTTGTACGTGCTTACAGGCATATCCAACCTGCTTTAAAACCACGTCTGTTGCATTTCAAGTGTACCCGGAAGGAGTTACTGTGATCACAGGACATGCTTGCTGTAAACCCTTTACGGTAAGCAATGTTGTGTGTGTTGCTGTGCATTTGTGTATTGGGGTAAACTTACCTTCGGAAAGTTCTTCCTCGTCGCGCCCAGAGGCGGCAATTGCATTTGGCGAAACAAGTTAAAACCCCAAAGCAAGAAAAAGTTCACGGATGCTTCTTTTCCGTAACAGAGAGGGGTGGTGAAATATGCCACTTACATTTCCAACCATCATAGAGAAGTCATCATCTAACAAGTGCGGGGATGCGGGAATTCACACCAGGTATGAGTTGGGGAACTTGCACGCAGCAAGATTGGGGCAGTTTATTATGGTTTTGTAAAGTAAAGGTACTGTAGGAGGGGAAAGCCCTGTTTTGGATAGCCCTGCCTAGATTGATCTCATCACATCAGGGATGCTAAGCATGGTTGGAATGGGAGACCACCAAGGAAGTCCAGGGCTGCTACACAGAGGCAGGCAGTGGCAAAACACCTCTGAATGTCTCTTGCCAGGAGGAAGAGGAGGAGGAAGAGGAGGAGGAGGAGAAGAATTTGGATTTATATCCCGCCATTCTCTCCTGTAAGGAGACTCAAGGTGGATTACAAGCTCCTTTCCCCTCCTCTCCTCTCCTCTCCCCACAACCGACACCTGGTGAAGTAGGTGGGGCTGAGAGAGTTCAGAGAGAACTGTGACTAGCCCAAGGTCACCCAGCAGGAATGTAGGAGTGGGGAAACACATCTGGTTCACCAGACAAGCCTCTGCCACTCAGGCGTAGGAGTGGGGAATCAAACCCGGTTCTCCAGATTAGAATCCACCTGCTCTGAACCACTACACCACGCTGGCTCCCAGTGGAGTCACCATATCTTGGCTGCGATCTGACTGTACTTTCCACCAAGGGGAAAAATTAGAAGTTGCCGCTGTGGCACGCTGGCATGTGCTTCACCTGCCCACCCGGTCAAGCAACCCCTGCCAAACGCCCTTCCTCCTCATGCCAACTGACACTGCTTTATGATGCTCACCACGGATCTGGGTAAAGTTTGTTCAACAGCTAGGTGTGCCATCTTGGTGTTTGCTGTACACAAAACCTGGAGGTACCTGCACAAGGTTACAGCCACACTGCACTGGCTTATTCAAGACTTGCAGATCACCACCCACATGGTGGCTTAGGACACGGAGCACTTAAAGTGCACACGCTCCCTTCTATCATTGATTTATTTCATTCATGCCTTCCCTTTCCCCCCAATGGGAACCCAAGCTGACTTATACTGCTCTTCTCGCCTCCAGTTTTATCCTCACAACAGCCCTGTGAGGTAGGTTAGGCCAAGAGTATGCGGCTCGTCCAAGGTCATCCAGGGAGCTAACCATTAAACCACACCATCTCTCTTATTTGATTAGGAAGATCGTGCCTTTCAAGATAGAGCAATAAGTTCAGAGGGGTGGCAGAGGCACGCTTAGGCCCCTTCCGCATGGCACAGGGAGAGCGGGTTGCAGGTGGAATAAAGTAACCCGCTCTCCTGTTTTCCCGTTCTTCAATCAGTATCTTGTTAAATTCAGGAAATCTTACAACAAATCACGGCTCTTTCCAAGACTGAGGCTGCATTTTCTCATTTTAGAAAGGTGTCTGATCAGAAGGCAGTGGTTGGGTGAGGAACAGTGGGACTTGGGTTCAAATTCCGTGCGTACCCATTAAGTTCAGTGTGCACCGTAAGAACCTTGGAACAGTAACGCACCAAGTTCTCTTTCAGCCTAGCATAGCTCACAGAGCTGCAAGGAGATCGAAAGGGAGGGTGGGAATACGGATCTTGAAAGAATGCAGGGATGCAAAGGCCAATAAAAATGAGTTCCTCTCCTTTCAACACTTGCTTATTGCTCCACTTCAAAAATATGTTGGATCGCCCTTGCAGACATTTCATGGTCTGCCTGAATATTTTTGCTCAATTTCCCCCACTTGAGAATGCTCCCCAGCAAGCACTTGGATCCTTTTCTGTTTACGCCGACCTTCAACAGGGGTCATCTAAATATAGAACAAATGTTCCCTTGTTGACGAAAAGTAACTGGAAATAGGAAGACATTCTGCTCCGCTCAAGCAACAAATGCGCCTCGGTCCACCATCTGGACGATTCAGATATCCAATTCTGGAAGGGGGAGGGGGGGGAAACCAAAAACTCTGCCTTTTGGCTGCAAAGCACAGGAGGCGGGAAAACACTCGTTTTCTTTCAAGCGGGTCCCCAGTCTCGCTGAGTCAATTTCCTGAACCTTTTCTCAGCTTTGTCACAGCAGCCTGAAATACGTCTTCAGCTCTGCGCGAGGCCAGTGCCTCTGGGGCTCGCATCTAAGCATTCTGGAAGCCGGTGACTAGGAAATGGGAAATTCCTCTTTGGCTCTGGAACACAAGCGCGTGCCCCAGTGTAAAATATTTCAACAGAACTTGGAACGAACACACAGGCCCTGGAAGCCGGTGGGGCCACACCCCCCCCCCCCCCCAAGGGCCGGCCCACCCCCCCCCAACGCTTTCCCCCCCCCCCCACCCACCCACCCCCCCCCCCCCCCCCCCCCTCCTCTCCCCCCCCCCACCAAAAGGCACTGTGTAAAAATGAGTGATAATTCTTGTGCTCGTTCGGGACTATATTGTAAGGTGGAAGCACACAACTTTCTCAACCGCTGCACCTCAACTGACTGAACTATCATCTTTATGTGGAGCAGAGTGTCCTTAGTTTTTTTTGTTTGTTTGTGTGTTTTTTGGCAATAGCCGTTTTGGGGTTCGTTTCTTTCCGGACTTCTTCCCCCAACAAGCTAGCTTAGGCCCGTGGTGGCGAACCTTTGGCACTCCCGATGTTATGGACTACAATTCCCATCAGCCCCTGCCAGCATGGTCAATTGGCCATGCTGGCAGGGGTTGATGGGAATTGTAGTCCATCCCCCCCACCCCCCCCCCCCCACCCCCCCCCACCACCCCCCCACCCCCACCACCCCCCCCCCCCCCCCCACCCCCCACCCACCCCCACCCCCCCCCCCCCACCCCCCCCCCCCCACCCCCACCCCCCCCCACCACCACCCCCCCCCCCCCCCACCCACCCCACCCCCCACCCCCCCCCCCCCCCACCCCCCCCCCCCCCCACCCCCCCCCCCCCCCACCCCCCCCCCCCCCCACCCCCCCCCCCCCCCACCCCCCCCCCCCCCCACCCCCCCCCCCCCCCACCCCCCCCCCCCCCCACCCCCCCCCCCCCCCACCCCCCCCCCCCCCCACCCCCCCCCCCCCCCACCCCCCCCCCCCCCCACCCCCCCCCCCCCCCACCCCCCCCCCCCCCCACCCCCCCCCCCCCCCACCCCCCCCCCCCCCCACCCCCCCCCCCCCCCACCCCCCCCCCCCCCCACCCCCCCCCCCCCCCACCCCCCCCCCCCCCCACCCCCCCCCCCCCCCACCCCCCCCCCCCCCCACCCCCCCCCCCCCCCACCCCCCCCCCCCCCCACCCCCCCCCCCCCCCACCCCCCCCCCCCCCCACCCCCCCCCCCCCCCACCCCCCCCCCCCCCCACCCCCCCCCCCCCCCACCCCCCCCCCCCCCCACCCCCCCCCCCCCCCACCCCCCCCCCCCCCCACCCCCCCCCCCCCCCACCCCCCCCCCCCCCCACCCCCCCCCCCCCCCACCCCCCCCCCCCCCCACCCCCCCCCCCCCCCACCCCCCCCCCCCCCCACCCCCCCCCCCCCCCACCCCCCCCCCCCCCCACCCCCCCCCCCCCCCACCCCCCCCCCCCCCCACCCCCCCCCCCCCCCACCCCCCCCCCCCCCCACCCCCCCCCCCCCCCACCCCCCCCCCCCCCCACCCCCCCCCCCCCCCACCCCCCCCCCCCCCCACCCCCCCCCCCCCCCACCCCCCCCCCCCCCCACCCCCCCCCCCCCCCACCCCCCCCCCCCCCCACCCCCCCCCCCCCCCACCCCCCCCCCCCCCCACCCCCCCCCCCCCCCACCCCCCCCCCCCCCCACCCCCCCCCCCCCCCACCCCCCCCCCCCCCCACCCCCCCCCCCCCCCACCCCCCCCCCCCCCCACCCCCCCCCCCCCCCACCCCCCCCCCCCCCCACCCCCCCCCCCCCCCACCCCCCCCCCCCCCCACCCCCCCCCCCCCCCACCCCCCCCCCCCCCCACCCCCCCCCCCCCCCACCCCCCCCCCCCCCCACCCCCCCCCCCCCCCACCCCCCCCCCCCCCCACCCCCCCCCCCCCCCACCCCCCCCCCCCCCCACCCCCCCCCCCCCCCACCCCCCCCCCCCCCCACCCCCCCCCCCCCCCACCCCCCCCCCCCCCCACCCCCCCCCCCCCCCACCCCCCCCCCCCCCCACCCCCCCCCCCCCCCACCCCCCCCCCCCCCCACCCCCCCCCCCCCCCACCCCCCCCCCCCCCCACCCCCCCCCCCCCCCACCCCCCCCCCCCCCCACCCCCCCCCCCCCCCACCCCCCCCCCCCCCCACCCCCCCCCCCCCCCACCCCCCCCCCCCCCCACCCCCCCCCCCCCCCACCCCCCCCCCCCCCCACCCCCCCCCCCCCCCACCCCCCCCCCCCCCCACCCCCCCCCCCCCCCACCCCCCCCCCCCCCCACCCCCCCCCCCCCCCACCCCCCCCCCCCCCCACCCCCCCCCCCCCCCACCCCCCCCCCCCCCCACCCCCCCCCCCCCCCACCCCCCCCCCCCCCCACCCCCCCCCCCCCCCACCCCCCCCCCCCCCCACCCCCCCCCCCCCCCACCCCCCCCCCCCCCCACCCCCCCCCCCCCCCACCCCCCCCCCCCCCCACCCCCCCCCCCCCCCACCCCCCCCCCCCCCCACCCCCCCCCCCCCCCACCCCCCCCCCCCCCCACCCCCCCCCCCCCCCACCCCCCCCCCCCCCCACCCCCCCCCCCCCCCACCCCCCCCCCCCCCCACCCCCCCCCCCCCCCACCCCCCCCCCCCCCCACCCCCCCCCCCCCCCACCCCCCCCCCCCCCCACCCCCCCCCCCCCCCACCCCCCCCCCCCCCCACCCCCCCCCCCCCCCACCCCCCCCCCCCCCCACCCCCCCCCCCCCCCACCCCCCCCCCCCCCCACCCCCCCCCCCCCCCACCCCCCCCCCCCCCCACCCCCCCCCCCCCCCACCCCCCCCCCCCCCCACCCCCCCCCCCCCCCACCCCCCCCCCCCCCCACCCCCCCCCCCCCCCACCCCCCCCCCCCCCCACCCCCCCCCCCCCCCACCCCCCCCCCCCCCCACCCCCCCCCCCCCCCACCCCCCCCCCCCCCCACCCCCCCCCCCCCCCACCCCCCCCCCCCCCCACCCCCCCCCCCCCCCACCCCCCCCCCCCCCCACCCCCCCCCCCCCCCACCCCCCCCCCCCCCCACCCCCCCCCCCCCCCACCCCCCCCCCCCCCCACCCCCCCCCCCCCCCACCCCCCCCCCCCCCCACCCCCCCCCCCCCCCACCCCCCCCCCCCCCCACCCCCCCCCCCCCCCACCCCCCCCCCCCCCCACCCCCCCCCCCCCCCACCCCCCCCCCCCCCCACCCCCCCCCCCCCCCACCCCCCCCCCCCCCCACCCCCCCCCCCCCCCACCCCCCCCCCCCCCCACCCCCCCCCCCCCCCACCCCCCCCCCCCCCCACCCCCCCCCCCCCCCACCCCCCCCCCCCCCCACCCCCCCCCCCCCCCACCCCCCCCCCCCCCCACCCCCCCCCCCCCCCACCCCCCCCCCCCCCCACCCCCCCCCCCCCCCACCCCCCCCCCCCCCCACCCCCCCCCCCCCCCACCCCCCCCCCCCCCCACCCCCCCCCCCCCCCACCCCCCCCCCCCCCCACCCCCCCCCCCCCCCACCCCCCCCCCCCCCCACCCCCCCCCCCCCCCACCCCCCCCCCCCCCCACCCCCCCCCCCCCCCACCCCCCCCCCCCCCCACCCCCCCCCCCCCCCACCCCCCCCCCCCCCCACCCCCCCCCCCCCCCACCCCCCCCCCCCCCCACCCCCCCCCCCCCCCACCCCCCCCCCCCCCCACCCCCCCCCCCCCCCACCCCCCCCCCCCCCCACCCCCCCCCCCCCCCACCCCCCCCCCCCCCCACCCCCCCCCCCCCCCACCCCCCCCCCCCCCCACCCCCCCCCCCCCCCACCCCCCCCCCCCCCCACCCCCCCCCCCCCCCACCCCCCCCCCCCCCCACCCCCCCCCCCCCCCACCCCCCCCCCCCCCCACCCCCCCCCCCCCCCACCCCCCCCCCCCCCCACCCCCCCCCCCCCCCACCCCCCCCCCCCCCCACCCCCCCCCCCCCCCACCCCCCCCCCCCCCCACCCCCCCCCCCCCCCACCCCCCCCCCCCCCCACCCCCCCCCCCCCCCACCCCCCCCCCCCCCCACCCCCCCCCCCCCCCACCCCCCCCCCCCCCCACCCCCCCCCCCCCCCACCCCCCCCCCCCCCCACCCCCCCCCCCCCCCACCCCCCCCCCCCCCCACCCCCCCCCCCCCCCACCCCCCCCCCCCCCCACCCCCCCCCCCCCCCACCCCCCCCCCCCCCCACCCCCCCCCCCCCCCACCCCCCCCCCCCCCCACCCCCCCCCCCCCCCACCCCCCCCCCCCCCCACCCCCCCCCCCCCCCACCCCCCCCCCCCCCCACCCCCCCCCCCCCCCACCCCCCCCCCCCCCCACCCCCCCCCCCCCCCACCCCCCCCCCCCCCCACCCCCCCCCCCCCCCACCCCCCCCCCCCCCCACCCCCCCCCCCCCCCACCCCCCCCCCCCCCCACCCCCCCCCCCCCCCACCCCCCCCCCCCCCCACCCCCCCCCCCCCCCACCCCCCCCCCCCCCCACCCCCCCCCCCCCCCACCCCCCCCCCCCCCCACCCCCCCCCCCCCCCACCCCCCCCCCCCCCCACCCCCCCCCCCCCCCACCCCCCCCCCCCCCCACCCCCCCCCCCCCCCACCCCCCCCCCCCCCCACCCCCCCCCCCCCCCACCCCCCCCCCCCCCCACCCCCCCCCCCCCCCACCCCCCCCCCCCCCCACCCCCCCCCCCCCCCACCCCCCCCCCCCCCCACCCCCCCCCCCCCCCACCCCCCCCCCCCCCCACCCCCCCCCCCCCCCACCCCCCCCCCCCCCCACCCCCCCCCCCCCCCACCCCCCCCCCCCCCCACCCCCCCCCCCCCCCACCCCCCCCCCCCCCCACCCCCCCCCCCCCCCACCCCCCCCCCCCCCCACCCCCCCCCCCCCCCACCCCCCCCCCCCCCCACCCCCCCCCCCCCCCACCCCCCCCCCCCCCCACCCCCCCCCCCCCCCACCCCCCCCCCCCCCCACCCCCCCCCCCCCCCACCCCCCCCCCCCCCCACCCCCCCCCCCCCCCACCCCCCCCCCCCCCCACCCCCCCCCCCCCCCACCCCCCCCCCCCCCCACCCCCCCCCCCCCCCACCCCCCCCCCCCCCCACCCCCCCCCCCCCCCACCCCCCCCCCCCCCCACCCCCCCCCCCCCCCACCCCCCCCCCCCCCCACCCCCCCCCCCCCCCACCCCCCCCCCCCCCCACCCCCCCCCCCCCCCACCCCCCCCCCCCCCCACCCCCCCCCCCCCCCACCCCCCCCCCCCCCCACCCCCCCCCCCCCCCACCCCCCCCCCCCCCCACCCCCCCCCCCCCCCACCCCCCCCCCCCCCCACCCCCCCCCCCCCCCACCCCCCCCCCCCCCCACCCCCCCCCCCCCCCACCCCCCCCCCCCCCCACCCCCCCCCCCCCCCACCCCCCCCCCCCCCCACCCCCCCCCCCCCCCACCCCCCCCCCCCCCCACCCCCCCCCCCCCCCACCCCCCCCCCCCCCCACCCCCCCCCCCCCCCACCCCCCCCCCCCCCCACCCCCCCCCCCCCCCACCCCCCCCCCCCCCCACCCCCCCCCCCCCCCACCCCCCCCCCCCCCCACCCCCCCCCCCCCCCACCCCCCCCCCCCCCCAACCTGAACATCTGGAGAGCCGCAGGTTCCCTACCCCTGCCCTAGGGGCTCTGGGCAGTGTACAACAACATCAACCTATATCCAGTTTATCATAAAATAAACAATTATTACATACATTAAATCCATTAAAACCATTAAAACAGCGGTCAATACGATAATACGATAATACGATAATAACAGGCGTCACATAACCCAATTAATTAAAAAGCCTCCCCAAAAGGAGGGAACGGCCAGACTCCTCCTTAGGAGAGTAGCGTAGATGTAAACAAAAGAATGGTTAAGGTAAATGGGTAAAGGGGGGGGGGCACCCTAATCAGCGACTGGACACTCCAAAGGCCCAGCGGAACAACTCAGTCTTGCAAGCCCAGCGGAATTAATTAAGGTCCCGCAGGGCCCGGACAGCTGGTGGAAGAGTGTTCCACCAGGCTGGGGCCAGGGCCGTAAAGGTCCTGGCCCGTGTGGAGGCCAGCCGCATCATTGAGGGGCCAGGAACCACCAGCAAATTGGCCTCTGCTGACCGCAGAGGCCAAGTAGGGGCATATGGGGTAATGCGGTCTCTCAGGTACGAGGGTCCCAGGCCGCGTAAGGCCTTAAAGGTCAGAACCCACACCTTGAGAACACTTCACACACACAGGCACGCAGAAATATAAGAAGCATGTTTTTAAAATAGCCTTTTATTTTATTGGGTTTAGTGTGAATTCCAAAGTTCTGCTGAACAACACATGAACAAAAATTGAACTTTAGCATCGGGCTCCAAAACCTTTATTCTGCGGAGAGCCTTTAAAAACTGCCTCATTTATTCCCACCAACACAGCCATGCCCTTTCGTTGCTGCTGTTCTGTTTTTTTTTACAGCAGCTCAACTCTCAGTATGTGGCCTGATGGAAACTATTTCTGCGGTTGCTGCCAGGGACATGCGAGGTGATAATTAAATGATTATATAATTAAATGTGGCAATTACAAAAGGCATTTTTCCCACCCCACCCTCCGTTTGCTTATGCTAATTATCACAAGTCAACTTTTCTGAATGAGAGAAAACTGCTCACTGGGACTTTCAATTTAAAAATTACGTTCGGTTAGCAAAAAAGGGTATATGCCGGGACACTGGCAGACAACTAGAAAACAGTCGATTTAGGACAGGGGTCCGAGAGGAGGAACCGAGCCCAACCCTCCCGTTAGAGAATCCACACTGAGCTGACATTCAGAGGTTATTCCAAAGCATCAAAAACCGGGCTTGTTCATTTCAAAGAAGCCAGATCGATGCTAAGAGCAAAACTGAAATTCTGAAGCTGTGCCCTAATTTTTGAAAATCGTTTTAGTCTCAATGGTTTAGCAAAGAATGAGACTGGAATTCTGAAGTGGTCTCCATTCTGATTTTCAAAAAAATTGTTTTGGTCTCAAATGCAACACATTTTTTAAAAAAAGTTTGTCCAAACAAAAACCCGTAGGGTTGCCAAGGTGAAGAGAGGTTCAAGGGTAGTTTGCCACTGTCTTCTTCTGCATAGCGACCCTGGTATTCATTGGTGGTCTCCCATCCAAGTACTAGCCAGGGTCAGGGCCGACAGTGTATGACTGGCCGGAAGTCATCCAGCAAGCTTCCAGGGCACACATCGGGACTTGAACCAGGGTTTCTCAGACCGTAGTCCAACACCTTAACCACTACACTACACCAGCTCTCGAAAAGGGGCTAGATTACCCTATTTTGCCAAAGCAATGAGATATGATCTTAAAGATTATACCCACTGTCTCCAAGGATCTTGAATTGAGACTTATTCAGCAAAAATTCTGTTTAGGATACACTGGACACCACATAGATTTTTTTAGCAAAGGATCAAGTAATATATCTCATTGTTGGCTTCCTAACTCACACGATGCCTCCCTTAAATTCTGCTTTGGCCATGTCCAGTAATTAGTGTTTTTCCCCCTAGGAAGAAGCTATTACTCATATCAACTTTGCATTAGAATGTTCACTGATTTTCAAGGATGCTTTTAAACTATCTGCCCATCTCTTGGAGGCTAACCGATGGTCAACGAAAATGAACGCTCTGTGCCTTCCCTACAGCTAAAAGACTTGCATTACAACACCGGAGAGCCCATTTCTTGTGAATGATTGGACTGAAGACCTTCAAACTCTATAAATATTTGAACATGTGGCATATGGATGATAACTGCGTATGAACATATTTGGAAACTGTTTACAGAAACATACATTCGCCATCACTGAAACCTAGATTCACCATCACTGTTGTCATAATTTTGTCCTTATGTATGTCTAGATATATATTCTTTTCTTTTAAAAATCTTGTTACTGGATTTTAAGTTTTTCCCATTTGTTTTTTATTTTTGTGGGTGGGGGGGCAGAGAAATGAAAACAAAACTGATTTAAAAAGAAAGGCCTCTCCCTGTGATCTTAATTCCCAGGCAAGAAGATATGGGAGAAGACAGATGCCCTGGCCCCGAGCAGCGTAGGGCTTGCTACTTAGTAAATCCATCACTAGATAAAAACTCTGATACTACAGTATCGCTGGACCACAATCCAGAGGTTCTCCCAAGACGTCTTTCATCTTGTCATCACCCCAAAGCAACTCCTTAAATAATCTGGCATGCTTCTTTTAATACTAAAGGGAATTTCAAAAGTGAATTTCAGTGGAACCCAAGGAGATGCTTGGGGAGTGCCTCCAGGGGTTTCAAGAGAGAAAGAGAGCGTGCCCAGCAAAGAATGCAAGACCTTGTGCCCAGAAAGGGACCCTCGGTCTTGAAGCTCTGATCTTCCAGAATGTAGCTAACAGAACTAGCAGACTATCAAACTGAGGTCCTAGCACTGTTAGCCAAGTATTTCCTCTTCTATAAGTTCCATGGAAAGCTTTTAACAACCTCTAGTGGCTCCCAGGTGAACAGCAACCAGCCATAAATACTTTTCAAAAGAGTTTCAGACAGCAGCGGCTGAGCAATGCATCCTCTGATTCTATGGCCCCTTCCGCACATGCAGAATAATGCACTTTCAATCCACTTTTCAATGCACGTGGCAGCTGGATAGCAAAATCTACTTGCAAACAATTGTGGAAGTGGATTGAAAGTGGAGGAGTGGGGAATCAAACCTGGTTCTCCAGATTAGAATCCACCTGTTCGTAACCACTACGCCACGCTGGCTCTCATAAGAAACTCAGAATGCTGCTGCCAACATGAGCAGATAAGACTAATGGACCAAGGGTCTTGTTACATACGAGGAAACTTCATGTGTTCAATACTGGCTTTGAATACCACTTTTAGGCCCTGTGCTCCCACTACAAATACTGCTAACACCAACACCAAGAGCATTTCCGTCTGTTAATTATAACTGCTCCTCATCTGTCCTATGAAGACTATTTGTAGGAGGAATTCAGGTCAGCTTCATTCCTCCTTGGCAACAAAGAGTGATGAAACAATGTACATGTACAATGGGATGTGCACTTTGCACCATGCCTCCTTCCACTGGGAAGCCATGACATATATCACAATGAAGATGAACCGGGGAAAAAAAATCTAATATGAATGTTCTAATATGAGAGCCAGCGTGGTGTAGTGGTTAAGAGTAGTGCTTTCTAATCTGGAGAACCGGGCTTGATTCCCCGCTCTGCCACTTGAGCTGTGGAGTCTTATCTGATGAACCAGATTAGCTTGTGCACTCCAACACACACCAGCTGGGTGACCTTGGGCTAGTTACAGTTCTTTGGAGCTCTCTCAGCCCCATTCACCTCACAGGGTGTTTGTTGTGGGGTGGGGGGTGGGTGGGAAGGGAAAGGAGATTGTAAGTCCTTTGACTCTCCTTACTGGAGAAAAGGGGGGGGGGGATATAAATCCAAACTCTTCTTCTATAGTCCTAACCCACAGAGCATTTCCGAGAGAGATACCTGTGGCCTCGGATGTCGGACTGGTCGCACACTCCCCCCAAGGCAATGCGATGGAACTCTCGGCCCAAAGTCTTTGCCACGGACCTCCCCACGCTGGTCTTCCCGACTCCAGGAGGGCCCACGAAGCAAAGGATCGGGCCCTTCAGGTTGCTCTTCAGCTGCCTGACAGCCAAGTACTCCAAAACTCTCTTCTTCAACTTCTCCATGGCGTAGTGGTCATTGTCCAGGAGGATTCTGGCCGCGCGGATATCCAAGCGGTCTTTGACCAAAAGAAAAGAACAGAGCGAGAAAGGCGAGTGGGCACAGCGCCGCTCCTCAAACATACAAGAACTGGCAACCCAAACGACACGGCAAATATTTAGGGGCAAAAACCAAACAAAGCTGCCTTGTACTAAAGTCAGAGTCATAGTCAAATTGTCCACTCAGATCAACCACAGGTCTCCAAGGTCTAGGGCTGAGGTCTTCCCCATCACTTACTGCCTAGCATTTTCAACTGGAGAGGCCGGGGATTGAGCCTGGAACCTTCTCCACGCAAAGCGGATGCTCTACCTCTGAGCCACAGCCCCTTCCCAATCTCCCCCATACATTTTTGGAATGGTATTCCATCCCAGCCGGTGAAACGGCAGACTGTACCTCTTGTACTTTTATTCCACGGCAGCTCCACCATCAGCTCCAAATAATTTCGAGTTAAGGCATATTCTGGCATTGACTGAGGCATCTTCTTCAACCTGGAAGCACAGATCTACTGTTCACAGACAGCCTTATTTCAAACTGTCAGACGCAAAACAAGGCGTAGTGGTTAAGAGCAGGTGCACTCTAATCTTAGGAACCGGGTTTGATTCCCCGCTCTCCCACTTGAGCTGTGGAGGCTTATGTGGGGAATTAGATTAGCCTGTGCAGCCCAACGCATGCCAGTTGGGTGACCTTGGGCGAGTCACAGCTCTTCGGAGCTCTCTCAGCCCCACCCACTTCACAGGCTGTTTGTTGTGAGGGGGAAAGGGAAAGGAGAATGTAAGCCCCTTTGAGAAAGGAGATTGAGAAAGGGAGGGCATAAATCCAAACTCCACTTCTTCTTTTTTACCAAAAGACGACAGGAAATTTGTGAATTAATCTGCCATTTCCTGGACCTTCTCCTCTGCTTGGGTCCTAGTGCCTTGGGGACAGAACTAAGAACATAAGAACATAAGAACTAGCCTGCTGGATCAGACCAGAGTCCATCTAGTCCAGCACTCTGCTACTCGCAGTGGCCCACCAGGTGCCTTTGGGAGCTCACATGCAGGATGTGAAAGCAATGGCCTTCTGCTGCTGCTGCTCCTGAGCACCTGGTCTGCTAAGGCATTTGTAATCTGAGATCAAGGAGGATCAAGATTGGTAGCCAGAGATCGACTTCTCCTCCATAAATTTGTCCAAGCCCTTTTTAAAGCTATCCAGATAACTAGGTAACTAGGTAAGTACTAACTAGGTAAGTACTAGGACCCAAGTGGAGCATTCTAGAACAAAGAAGGTTCAGGAAATGGTGGATTAATTCACGAATCTCCTGCCACTGTTAATTCACAAATCTCTTGTCTAACGCTGATAGCTATGATAGCTGATACTGTCACAATTTTAGTTCAGATTCAAAGATTAAAAAGCTCCCTATGATGCCAGTTGGGTTTCTTATGAGGACTTCCAGCCTTCTTCTAAATCTGAGATTAAATAAATATCTAGGATGACCAGATCTGCCTGAACAAACTTGCCACGCAGAACCCAATTCTTGCAGGGCAAGAACCACATGTGTATAAAATAAAAATGGTTTTAGGCAGCCTTTTCAAAAAAGTCCCACGCTCAGAGAAGCAACCTACCTCTTTACCTCTTTGACGCACACTTTGAGAGCCTGCTCGGGCATACTGGAGGTGCGGATTTTCTTCTCAAGCACGACGATGTCATCATGGTCTTCGTCTTCCTCCTCGTCGTCCGCAAGGTGAGCAATCCTTCGAATGGGACGTATAGCGACAACCTACAAAAGGCGAGATGCAGGATGCTTTGAGGATCCACATCCGGCAACATCAACTTCAATTAAAGTGGATCACGACAGCAATCCATTCTCAACTCCTTCCCGTAAAACAGCAGCTCGTCAAAACTGAGCCAAGCAGATAACATACAATTAAGGGTCTGTGTTTTAAAGAACAGTTCTCCTGATATGCTTAACAGACAGAGGTTGCTACGCTGTACATATGATAGGCGTTCTCATTCCACTGTATAATATTGGAGGCACCTTGAAGTAGTTGGTGATATAATCGAAACATGCATTTTCCTTTTTCTGTGGTTGGTTGCACATAAGCAGTAATAATGACAGTCTGCATTCATACAGAGCTTCCCAGCATTTATTTCCTGCTTTCCTACACAGACAGCATGATGTAGTGGTTAAGAGCAGGTGGATTCTAATCTGGAGAACCAGGCTTCATTCCCTTAGCTTAGCGGGAAGAGTCAACATTTGTTTACTGTTGTTCTCCCAGCAGGGGATCCTAAGGGTCTTACACTATTCTCTTCTCTTCTTGTTTCAGCCTCATAACAACCCAAGGTCACCAGTGAGATTCCAAAGCAGAGCTGGGGATTTGATCCCAAGTCTCTCAGATCCTAGTCTGACGCTAGGACCAACTCATGATGCCACCTGCCCTCCACCACAGCCCCAATCCCAACCAGGGACCTCCAGCAGCTATTCTTTCCTGAGCAAAATGCACAGCACATCTTTTCCCAAGTCTCCTTAGGACTCCTAGCGAGTTGCACTCTGCGAGTGGCTTGCCTCAGGGCACCTTGTGAGTCACGAAAGAGAGCAATTTTGAACAAGGGTTTCCCCGATTTGAAGCTTGATCTCTGCCGTGTCATCCCTGCAGCCAAAACAAGCATGTAATGCTCACAAGCTGAGCTTATCTCCAGAGTGCACATGGGAAGGGGGGCGGGGTGTCTTGACAGACACCTCTAATTTTAACACAAAGTGAACAATTTACTCTGCTCCCCTCAGATCTGTGCTGATTAGCACTTAGATGAGGGGAAAAATTACAACTGCCTAGCTTCAGTGTGACTGTTTAATTATGGAGGCGGTATAATTTAACTTCTCTTTAACTGGCAGTCTTCCACTCCTGCTTAATCATAAACTAGACATTTTTTTAAAAAAAACCCTCTTCATTTGGTCTTGCCGCTTCAGATATCTATACTGCCATTTAAAACCCTTGAAATAAAGAACGGAACAAACGCACCCTTTTGTCATCATCTTGTTTCGGTTTTCGGGTTTTCTGAAGCAACTTCAAACCTTCGATCTGCCGCATGAGCAACGGGATGGTCATCTTGAATCGCTCCTCCAAGCCAACGGCGTCTAGAATCTAACAGGAAAAGAACACAGCTGTGCGGTTTTCAGTAGTTGGTCCTGTTTCTCAAATAGGTTGGGCCGTTGTGGCCCTTTCCTACACACCCAGGGTAATGCTGATCACCACTTTCGGATCAGGAAGGAACTGTCCTCCAGACCAGACTGGCCAGGGATCCTGGAGGTTTTCTGCCTTCGTCTAGGCCAGTGATGGCGAACCTTTTCGAGACCGAGTGCCCAAATTGCAACCCCAAACCTACTTATTTATGGCAAAGTGCCAACCTGGCAATTTAACCTGAATACTGAGGTTTAGTTTAGAAAAAACATTTGGCTCCGAGGCGTGCGTTCCTCGGGAGTAAGCTTGGTGGTAGTCGGTGGCTTTGTTTTGAAGCAACCATGCAACTCTTTGAGCTGGTGAATCACGACCCTAGGAGGGTTTACTCAGAAGCAAGGCCCATTGCCAGCAACCAAGCTTACTCCCAGGTAAAGGATCACGCTTTAGTTCTTCTCATGAAAATCAGTGGGGTCTAACAGCACTTAACAGGGTTACCTACACTGCTTCCCCAAAACTAGGTCTTAGGTTTAACGCTAATAATCGAGCCCAGCGGCCCAGGCCAGCCTAGATGTGGGGGGGGGGGGGACTCTGTTTGCGCGTGCCCACAGAAAGGGCTCTGAGTGCCACCTCTGGCACCCGTGCCATAGGTTCGCCACCACTGGTCTAGGCAAAGAGCAGGGGTCACTGGGATTGGGGGGGGGGGGAATAATTGTGAATTTCCTGTGTGGTGCAGAGGGTTGGAATACATGATCTTTGAGGTACCTTCCAGCTGTTCCTATCATTCTGTCCCTCCTTGCCCAATACAACAAAGATATTTACTCTGCTGTATCTATCAGTGACCACTTTAAGAGAATATCAATGTACAACTTGCAAGCAGCAGAAGAAGAGTTTGCAGGAAGTGGGGGCCATCCAGATCACAGAAGGATCCAACGACTCCCGTTAATTCCTCCTCTTATCAAAATAAATTGTACTTATTAGGGAGTATAAGGCACTAAAGAGATAACTTATAGCTCAATTACCTGAGCTGCATATTACAACCATTTAATTTTTCACAATTTATGGTGATAGGCTTCAGGCAATTATCGTGTTCCCTGCTTACTCTTATTTATCATTTTGACAGACAGGGAATTTGAAAGCAAGCGGGGAGGGTGTGAAGGGGGGGAGAACAGCATTGCGCTCGGCCTAAACGGCAGCAGCCTGTTATACCTGCAGTTTTTCTTGGTTACTGGTGCGGATGATGGAAGTTAATATATCCGGCAGAGCTTCCCGAGGCAGATTGTCCAAGAGGCGTCTCAGTTTAGCCACGGCAGGGACCGACACGTCCAACATTTCAACCAGCTTCATAAGGGAAAGGAGCAAAAGAAGAAGTATTAAACACTTTTTTTAGTACGGTATCATTTTGGATCCGGGAAGAAGAAGAAGAAGAGTTTGGATTTATATCCCACCTTTCTCTCCTGTAAGGAGACTCAAGTTGGCTTACAAGCATCTTTCCCTTCCTCTCCCCCCAACAGACACCTTGTGAGGTAAGTGGGGCTGAGGGAGCTCCAAAGAACTGTGACTAGCCCAAGGTCACCCAGCAGGAATGTAGGAGTGCGAAAACACATCTGGTTCACCAGATAAGCCTCTGCCACTCAGGTGGAGAAGTGGGGAATCAAACCATGTTCTCCAGATTAGAATCTACCTGCTCTTAACCACTACACCACGCTGGAACCTGACGGCATCACAAGAAAATGAACTTCTAGGGAACCCTTTGCCTCTGAATTTCAGCGGCTGAACAACCATTCGCCTCCAGGCGAACGCCCTGCAGGAATCTACCTGAACAAGTCAAGCTAACCGACTTCTTGAGGTCAATTAGAACTGCTGACTACAGAGCTGAAGGGCTTTTTTGAAGCACAATCTGCATGCCTTTCTGATGCAATTATCATCAGAGTTCCTTGCTCGCTTTGCTTGATGCGCACTATCTTTGCCTTCTGCCCTGGGGCAAGAGGGAGCTTGCAGCCAGAATCACAGCTGCTTGGGAGTGCACGCAGCTCTGAATCACGTCCTAAAATAGCACACCTTAAGTTACCTGGTGGGCTCCCCCTGACGGAATCTGGAAGGGTCAGCAAAACGACAGACCAAAACCACGTTTGCCTTGTTTTGCCTTATAGGACACCATTTCCATTACCGGAAGGGGTCACAGAATCATAGAGTTGGAAGAGGCCCCAAGGGCCTTCAAGTCCAACCCCCTGCAATGTGGGAACAGGTTCTCACACAATTTGACGGCA